>NC_056747.1:1352931741-1352971741 GCF_019279795.1 Protopterus annectens
CTTTAAGCTTTTGGAATGCCTGCTCTCAGGCTGGGGTCCATACTACCTTATCTGGCCCGTTTTTCCTTGTCAGGTCTGTGAGTGGAGCAGCTATTGTACTATAATTGGGAACAAACTTTCTATAGCACCCTGCTATCCCCACGAATGCCCTCACTTACTTTTTGGTAATAGGAGCAGGCCATGCCTGAATAGTTTCCACTTTGGCAAGTTCTGGCCTGATCTCACCATTCCTCACTCTATGTCCTAGGTAGGAGACCTCTGCCAAACCCACCTGACACTTGCTGGGCTTAATGGTCAACCCTGCCCTTTGCACTCTGCCCAAGACCTCCCTGACATGCTGTAGATGCTCTTGCCAGGAATGGCTGTAGATGGCAATATCATCCAGATAAACAAGAGCAAAATCTCCTGCTAGGATATGATCTACCAGCCTCTGGAAGGTTGCTGGGGCATCTTTCATCCCAAAGGGCATTTTTGTTAACTTGTATAATCCGAAAGGAGCCACAAAGGCTGACTTCTCTCTAGCAGTGAGAGTCAAGGGCACCTGCCAGTAGCCCTGGACAGATCAATAGTAGTTAGATACTTAGTCCCACCCAGGTTCTCTATGGCATCATCTGTCCTAGGCATGGGGTAAGCATCTGAGTCTGTGTGACTATTTAGATTTCTGTAGTCCAAACAGAATCTGTTGCTGCCATCTACCTTTGGTACCAACATAACTGGAGAAGCCCATGGACTGCTGCACCCCTGGATTAACTCCAATTCCAACATTTCCAGTATATCCTCCCTCAGAGCCTGTCTGACTTGCTCAGGCACCATGCAAGGAGCCTGCTTGATAGGCCTTTGAGGTCCTGTATCCACATGGTGCTGCACCAGGTGGGTGCACTCTGGTTTCCCAGTTAACATGCTCCCAACTCCTGCAATACTGCTCGGATTTCTCGAACCTGAATAGGTGATAGCTACTGGGACATTGCTACCCCTTCCACTGAGGTGTCAGTCCGAGCCTCACTGAGGAGATCATTCACCAAATCCCCTACAGATTCCTCTTGCATGCACTGGAAATACTCAGGACCAGGGCCTCTCTATCATGGTAAGGCTGCATCATGTTAACATGGTACAATTTGGGCCCCTACATCCTGCCTAGCAGGTTTACCATGTAATTAACATTACTGACCTTCCTTACCACTTAGAATGATCCCTCCGAAGCTGCCTGCAGCTTATTATGTCTGGCAGGAATGGGTACCATACCCTGTTGTCCCACAGCATACTCTCAAGCTCAAGAATTCCTGTCATACCAGACCTTTTTCTGCTGTTGGACTCCTGCCAGGTTCTCCTGGGCCAAGCCCATGAGCTCTCTAATCCTTGTCCTGAGGTTTAGGACATATGCCACAACAGACTCCTTGTGGGATTCATACTCACCCTCCCACTCCTCAAGAATCAAATCTAAGGGCCTCTCCCCTTATGCCCATACAGCAACTGAAAGGGTGAAAAACCTGTGTATTCATGGGGCACCTCTCTGTAAGCAAACAACAGATGAGGCAAAGATTTGTCCCACTGTCTCTTAAACTAGTCTGCAAATGCCTGTAGCATGGTATTTAGTGTAGAACTTAACCTCTCCACAAGACCATTAGTCTGGGGGTGGTAGCAGGTGGTCTTAAGTGCTTCATCCCACAGCACTTTCACAGACAGACCAGCAAGTCTGACATGAAATTGGCACCTCTGTCAGTCAGTATTTCTTTTGGGAAACCTACCCTGCTTGGAGGACAGAGAAGCTGTCTCAGGGTATCTTGTAGCATAATCTACTACCACAAGAATATACTTCTTCCCTGTGGAACTTGGGGTACTCGGAGCCCTACAATATCCATAGCTACCCTCTGAAATGGCTCTTCAATAACATGCAAAGGCATCAAAGGAGCTTTGACTTTGTCTCCTGCCTTGCCTACCTTTTGGTACTGCTCACAAGTCCTGCAGTACCCTATTACATCCCTTGCAATCCCAGGCCAATAAACGTTCTGCATAATACATCTCTTGGTACACTTTATACTCATATGACCTGCAAAAGGAATGTCATGGGTTATCGCTAGAAGTGCCAGATGGTAGGCTCTGGGCACTGTCAACTGCTGTATTACCTCACCCTCAAGCCCTCCCTCAGGGGTCCACTCTCTATACAGTAACCCTTTGTCCCAGTATACAGACTCCCTTTTCTTTGACAATCAGGTGCCTCTTTAGCTACCTCCCTCAAGCCTTGTAATGCAGGGTCTGAGAGCTGAGCCTGCCTCAACTCCACCTTTGTAAGCCTTTCCAGCTCTCCTTCTACAAGACGTCTGGTATCTTCTGAGAGTGGTGCCTCACTGTCAGCCTGGGTTCTACCACTCACCTCTGCCATTGCAATCACTCTGTCCACAGGAACATCAGTGGCTCACTTTCAGGCTTAGTGCTACAGGATAGCACCCTCCATGAAATAACCACATTACCAACCCCCAGCTTCAGGTGTGGGATTTGTCTGGGTCTCCTACAGGCTTCCAGACCCACATGCCTTTCTGCAAGCCTGAATGCATGTAACTGCATGCACACAGGGTCCTGCATTATCAAAATCATTTCTTATCAAGACATCTGCAGGGATATCCTCAAACACACCTACCTGCTTGCTTCCTTTTCCACCATCCAAGTCAAGGTGAACCCTGGCCAAAGATATTTGTAATGGGGTCCCTCTTTAATCTCTGACTGGAGTGGACTGCTCAAGCAAGTACTGCTCCTGTTTACCACTGCAGGTTTTGCAATGGTTATGTCAGAGGCTGTGTCTCTCAGCAGTGACCTGTCTTCCATCCACTAAGATAGGCTACAAACTTCGGTGATAGTTTGGTACTTCTGTTGTCTCCAGATAACTTCCCATTGGCATGCTGTTATTCCCACTTGCTGGCTCCCCTACTTTTTTCCCCATCTTGCTTCAATGGACATTTGTATGATGCATGGCCCCTTTGGTTACATTTAAAATATCTAACCATTGATCCTGATTGTGTACCTAAACTAGAGGTTTCCCTGTTACTGATGGACTCTGTTGGTGTGGTTTAGGCTGCTCACCATGGGTTCCCTTATATCCACATACAGCACTGGGTATCCCTTTCTTGTACAGGGGTGCCCTGTTTGCTAAGTAGGGATCCCCTTTTCTCCCCAGCTCATCAGCAGAGTTACACTCACGGTCTGCCAAACAGATTTGCATGTCCTCAAAGTGCTAATGATTTGATCCCTCACCAAAGGTCTGCCAGCTTTTCAAAAGTGGTGACCTGACACCCTCTCTCCCACCTATGAAAATAAGTGCTTAGCTCAGTAATATGATCACATACTCTTTCATCTATGCTCTCAAAACTTTCTTGTAAGCTTCAGGTGTTAACTTAAACCATTCCTGTAAACATTGTTTAACTTTATCACAGGTTAAACAATCAGTACCAGACAATTTAAAAACAGCATTTACAGCTTTACCATGGAGAAAGTGAGTCAGGAACTGTACCCAGAGCCCTAGGTCAACATTATACTGTTTATATACTCTTTCAAATTTATGAATAAAACTATCAAAATTATCATCCACTGTAAACTGTGGAAGAAATGTACTGACCTTTACTGCTTTGGGGGTTTAGTTATTCCCTTCCCCATGACCTCCATGACCCTGCCGCAGAGTCACCATCTGCTTGTCATGCTGGCACTTTTTCTCCTTTTATTTGGCCTCCAACCACTGCAGTCTCTTTGCTGATTCTAATTCCAGACATTTCACCTCCAGTTTAAGTCTCTTTGCCTCTAAGTCCTCTGAGGAAAAGGTGAACTGTCCTGTTTCTGATGGCTTCACATACCCATCACCAGACTGGTTGTCTTCCTGGTTGCTTGTTCGTGCTGCAGCTGTGATTAATTCACTGCACTACTCTCCCTGGCACAGATGGCACTACCTCATATCATCCCATCAGACACAAACATAAGTGACAAATAAGATACACAGAAAAAGTACAGTAGGCTGATGCTACAGGACAAGATATACAGATTGCAAACAGATATAAAAGAGAGAGGGAGGACATCTGATGACAACTATCACACTGGTCCAGCGAACCTCAATTATCCCACCCTTCTGATGGCCAAGATGGGAGGACCCAATGATATGATGGTGGAGGCTTCCACAGGTTCATTTGGTCAGACCTGACCAGGCCAGCAAGTCTTTTATCTGGGAGAGGACAGACTTCAGTGTTTGTATGGGTGCCTCTCCACAGCCCTCTCAATTACTGCCTCAACCAAGCTTTAAAGCTCATATTGTTCACAGCTTACCAGACACAGGATAGCCCATGGGTTGTAGCCAGCACCGCCATAATGTGGAGAGATCCCTGACTCTGGGCAGGGGGAGGTGGTGGGTGGTACTTCACCTGGGAGGCTTGTGGTTGATCTGCCCAGGGCCTTCTAAGCCTGTTGAAAACAATAACATAAAAGGGAGATAAGAAAAAGAAATTAAAAAAAGAAGAGACAGAAAGAAAAAATGGAGACTACAAATGGACTCATAAGTGTTATGTAGAAATTGTTTTTTTTTGTTTAATAACTATAAATTAACCATTTATTCGTTTAATCAGAAGTTTCTAATAAAGAGCTGTTACATGTTATTCATTTACTAATTGAATGAATGGATTCTGGTAGCTAATTCTTGATGGTACTTGCTATAATGGTTTCTTCTCTGATATGAATTAAGTACTGTATTACTTTGTGTGATGAATTTCATAAGCAATACATAATGCAATACTGCAGCAGTAAATACAGACAACTGCTGCAGTGACTGGTTATGTGTAAGGGAATACCGCAGCAGTAATACCGACAACTGCTGCAGTGACTGGTTATGTGTAAGGGAATACTGCAGCAGTAAATACAGACAACTGCTGCAGTGACTGGTTATGTGTAAGGGAACACTGCAGCTGTAAATACTGACAACTGCTGCAGCGACTAGTTATGTGTAAGTGAATACCGCAGCAGTAAATACTGACAACTGCTGTAGCAACTGATAATGCGTAAGGGAATACCACAACAGTAAATACTGACAACTGCTGCAGTGACTGATAATGCATAAGGGAATACTGCAGCAGTAATACCGACAACTGCTGCAGTGACCGGTTATGTGTAAGGGAATACCGCAGCAGTAAATACTGACAACTGCTGCAGCGACTGGTAATGTGTAAGGAAATACCGCAGCAGTAAATACCGACAATTGCTACAGTGACTGGTAATGTATAAGGGAATGCCATAGCAGTAAATACCAAAAACTGCTGCACTGACTGGTTATGTGTAAGGGAATACCGCAGCAGTAAATACCGAAAACTGCTGCAGTGACTGGTAATGTGTATGGGAATACTGCAGCAGTAAATATGCAGCGACTGGTTATGTGTAAGGGAATACCGTAACAGTAAATACAGACAACTGCTGCAGTGACTGGTTATGTGTAAGGGAATACTGCAGCAGTAAATACTGACAACTGCTGTAGCAACTGATAATGCGTAAGGGAATACCACAACAGTAAATACTGACAACTGCTGCAGTGACTGGTAATGTGTAAGGAAATACCGCAGCAGTAAATACCAACAACAGCTGCAGTGACTGGTAATGCATAAGGGAATACTGCAGCAGTAAATACCGACAACTGCTGCAGTGACCGGTTATGTGTAAGGGAATACCGCAGCAGTAAATACTGACAACTGCTGCAGCGACTGGTTATGTGTAAGGCAATAAGACAGCAGTAAATACCAACAACTGCTGCAGTGACTGGTTCTGTGTAAGGGAATACTGCAGCAGTAAATACAGACAACTGCTGCAGTGACTGGTTATGTGTAAGGGAATACCGCAGCAGTAATACCGACAACTGCTGCAGTGACTGGTTATGTGTAAGGGAATACTGCAGCAGTAAATACAGACAACTGCTGCAGTGACTGGTTATGTGTAAGGGAACACTGCAGCTGTAAATACTGACAACTGCTGCAGCGACTAGTTATGTGTAAGTGAATACCGCAGCAGTAAATACTGACAACTGCTGTAGCAACTGATAATGCGTAAGGGAATACCACAACAGTAAATACTGACAACTGCTGCAGTGACTGATAATGCATAAGGGAATACTGCAGCAGTAATACCGACAACTGCTGCAGTGACCGGTTATGTGTAAGGGAATACCGCAGCAGTAAATACTGACAACTGCTGCAGCGACTGGTAATGTGTAAGGAAATACCGCAGCAGTAAATACCGACAATTGCTACAGTGACTGGTAATGTATAAGGGAATGCCATAGCAGTAAATACCAAAAACTGCTGCACTGACTGGTTATGTGTAAGGAATACCGCAGCAGTAAATACCGAAAACTGCTGCAGTGACTGGTAATGTGTATGGGAATACTGCAGCAGTAAATATGCAGCGACTGGTTATGTGTAAGGGAATACCGTAACAGTAAATACAGACAACTGCTGCAGTGACTGGTTATGTGTAAGGGAATACTGCAGCAGTAAATACTGACAACTGCTGTAGCAACTGATAATGCGTAAGGGAATACCACAACAGTAAATACTGACAACTGCTGCAGTGACTGGTAATGTGTAAGGAAATACCGCAGCAGTAAATACCAACAACTGCTGCAGTGACTGGTAATGCGTAAGGGAATACTGCAGCAGTAAATACTGACAACTGCTGCAGTGACCGGTTATGTGTAAGGGAATACTGCAGCAGTAATACCGACAACTGCTGCAGTGACCGGTTATGTGTAAGGGAATACCGCAGCAGTAAATACTGACAACTGCTGCAGTGACTGGTAATGTGTAAGGAAATACCGCAGCAGTAAACACCGACAACTGCTGCAGTGACTGGTTATGTGTAACGGAATACCGCAGCAGTAAATACCGACAATTGCTACAGTGACTGGTAATGTATAAGGGAATGCCATAGCAGTAAATACCAAAAACTGCTGCACTGACTGGTTATGTGTAAGGGAATACTGCAGCAGTAAATACCGAAAACTGCTGCAGTGACTGGTAATGTGTATGGGAATACTGCAGCAGTAAATACACAGCGACTGGTTATGTGTAAGGGAATACCGTTACAGTAAATACCGACAACTGCTGCAGTGACTGGTAATGTGTAAGGGAATACCACAGCAGTAAATACCAACAACCACTGCAGTGACTGGTAATGTGTAAGGGAATACTGCATAGGATCATACGTTGATACTAGACTATCGGCCCTAGGGCCTATACAAGCCTAGCCATAACAATTCCCTGGCTATTTCTTCCCACACTATTTACTTCCCTGGGCCTCTGTCTAGCAGGGCGACTGACGTGATCCCCAGGGTGAATTTTCTTTCTCCCATCCAATCATCAAGGTTCCTTTTGAAGAGGGCCAAAGAGGTATTCTGCTTGACATGTATGGGCAGTCTATTCCAGAGTCTGGGGAGTCTCTGGGTCAGGAACCTATCCCTCCAGCATGTTTTGTTTATTGTGATGACAAGATTTAGATCCCTGGAGCATGTCACTCTGAGGGATTGGGATTTCTTTAAGTGTAGCATGTCCAACAGCTCTGGGTTTGACATGGCCTTGTATGTTAAGCAGAGATCACCTTGGAGTGGACGATATGCGACAGAGTATAGCTGGAGTTTTTTAAGGCAGTCAGCATAGGGCATCTGCTTCACTCTTGTGATTCTTTTAGTGAGGTGTTTCTGTGGCCTTTCCAGTTGTTGCAGATGTGTTGAGAGGTACATACCAAATGGGGCATTGTATGCTATCATGGGTCTAATGAGGGATGAGTACAGTGGGACAATGACCTCCTTTTTTCTGGATGAAAAGTCCTTAGTGATGAGGTGTGCCACATAGAAGGATTTCCTGACTGTTGTGGCGATGTGGTTATTGAAGGTGAGACCACTGTCCACCTGTGTCCGTAAGTCTCTTATCATATTTTTGGTGTTTAGTGTACTGCCACCTATATGATAATTCATGGGTACATGTTTTTTCCCAAAGGGGATAACTATACATTTCTTGGTACTGAGCTTGAGCCTATGGCTCTGGCACCAAGCATCTGTTTCTGTAAGGCCCTTTTATAGAGTATCCACATCATTTGGGGATTCAATAATGGCTCCCAGTTTGCAGTCATCTGCAAACTTTGTTATCCAGAGTCCCTTAGTGTTGGCTTGTACTTCAGAGAAGTAGATGCCAAACAAGAGCGGTCCCAGGACTGAACCCTGAGGTACTCCACTTGTCACTTGTCTGAAGCTGGATTTGGAGTCAGCTACTTTTACAGTGTGGGTTCTGTCGGTAAGCCAGATGACAACCCATAGAGTGACATAGGGATTAATGCCCAGCATAATAAGTTTATCTATGATTCCAGAGAGGGGGATGGTGTCAAAGGCCTTGGCAAGGTCCAGATAGGCTGTGTGAACTGTCTTAGCCTTGTTCACAGCTCTGGAGACTGATTTGAAGAAGTCAATAAGGTTCAAGAGACAAGATCGGCCCTTCACGAATCCAAACTGGGTGGGGTCCAGTGTTTTAAGGTTGCCATTGTCTTTGTTTATAAGTTCCATGATAATATGTTCCATGGCCTTGCAGATCAGGCTTGTCAGACTGATGGGATAGTAGTTCTCAGGATCCAAGGTGGATCCCCCCTTATGGAGTGGGATAACTGTAGTTGTGGGGACAAAGCCTGAGGTAAGGGTATGATTAAACATGACACTTAGGTGAGGTGCCAGTTCATTTTGTAGATCACAGCCCGGGATGTCATCTGGTCCTATCGATACTGACAACTGCTGCAGCGACTGGTTATGTGTAAGGGAATACCACAGTAGTAAATAACAACTGCTGCAGTGACTTGTTATGTGTAAGGGAATAACACAGCAGTAAATACCAACAACTGCTGCAGTGACTGGTTATGTGTAAGGGAATACCGCAGCAGTAAATACCAACAACAGCTGCAGTGACTGGTAAAGCGTAACGGAATACTGCAGCAGTAAATACCGACAACTCTGACAGTGACTGGTTATGTGTAAGGGAATACTGCAGCTGTCAATACCAAAAACTGCTGCAGTGACTGGTTATGTGTAAGGAAGCACAGCAGGAGTAAATACCGACAACTGCTGCAATGACTGCTTATGTGTAAAGGAATACCACAGCAGTAAATACCGACAACTGCTACAGTGGCTCGTTATGTGTAAGGGAATACCGCAGCAGTAAATACCGACAACTGTTGCAGTGACTGGTAATGTGTAAGGGAATACAGCACCAGTAAATAATGACAACTGCTGCAGTGACTGGTTATGTGTAACAGAATAATGCACCAGTAAATACTGACAATTGCTACAGTGACTGGTAATGTAAAAGGGAATACCACAGCAGTAAATAATAACAACTGCTGCAGTGACTGGTTATGTGTAAGGGAATACCACAGCAGTAAATACTGACAACTGCTGCAGCGACTGGATATGTGTAAGGGAATACCGCAGCAGTAAATACTAACAGCTGCAGTGACTGGTTATGTGTAAGGGAATACCGCAGAAGTAAATACCGACAACCACTGCAGTGACTGGTAATGTGTAAGGGAATACTGCAGCAGTAAAAACTGACAACTGCTGCAGCAACTGGTTATGTGTAAGGGAATGCCAAAGCAGTAAATACTGACAACTGCTGCAGTGACTGTTAATGTGTAAGGAAATACTGCAGCAGTAAATACTGACAACTGCTGCAGCAACTGTTTATGTGTAAGGGAATACTGCAGTGGTAAATACCAACAATTGCAGTGACTGGTTATGTGTAAGGGAATGCTGCAGCAGTAAATACCAACAACTGCAGTGACTGGTTATGTGTAAGTGAATAAGACAGCAGTAAATACCGACAACTGCTGCAGTGACTGGTTATGTGTAAGGGAACACCACAGCAGCAAATACCAACAACTGCTGCAATGACTGTTTATGTGTAAGGGAATTCCGCAGCAGTAAATACCGACAACTGCTGCAGTGACTGGTTATGTGTAAGGGAACACCACAGAAGTAAATACTGACAACAGCTACAGTGGCTGGTTATGTGTAAGGGAATACCGCAGCAGTAAATAATGACAACTGCTGCAGTGACTGGTTATGTGTAAGGGAATACATCACCAGTAAATACCGACAATTGCTACAGTGACTGGTAATGTATGATGGAAAGCCACAGCAGTAAATACGAACAACTGCTGCAGTGACTGGTTATGTGTAAGGGAATAACACAGCAGTAAATACCGACAACTGCTGCAGTGACTGGTTATGTGTAAGGGAATACCGCAGCAGTAAATACCAACAACAGCTGCAGTGACTGGTAAAGCGTAAGGGAATACTGCAGCAGTAAATACCGACAACTCTGACAGTGACTGGTTATGTGTAAGGGAATACTGCAGCTGTAAATACCAAAAACTGCTGCAGTGACTGGTTATGTGTAAGGAAGCACAGCAGGAGTAAATACCGACAACTTCTGCAATGACTGCTTATGTGTAAAGGAATACCACAGCAGTAAATACCGACAACTGCTACAGTGGCTGGTTATGTGTAAGGGAATACCGCAGCAGTAAATACCGACAACTGTTGCAGTGACTGGTAATGTGTAAGGGAATACAGCACCAGTAAATAATGACAACTGCTGCAGTGACTGGTTATGTGTAACAGAATAATGCACCAGTAAATACTGACAATTGCTACAGTGACTGGTAATGTAAAAGGGAATACCACAGCAGTAAATAATAACAGCTGCTGCAGTGACTGGTTATGTGTAAGGGAATACCACAGCAGTAAATACTGACAACTGCTGCAGCGACTGGATATGTGTAAGGGAATACCGCAGCAGTAAATACCAACAGCTGCAGTGACTGGTTATGTGTAAGGGAATACCGCAGAAGTAAATACCGACAACCACTGCAGTGACTGGTAATGTGTAAGGGAATACTGCAGCAGTAAAAACTGACAACTGCTGCAGCAACTGGTTATGTGTAAGGGAATGCCACAGCAGTAAATACTGACAACTGCTGCAGTGACTGTTAATGTGTAAGGAAATACTGCAGCAGTAAATACTGACAACTGCTGCAGCAACTGTTTATGTGTAAGGGAATACTGCAGTAGTAAATACCAACAATTGCAGTGACTGGTTATGTGTAAGGGAATGCTGCAGCAGTAAATACCAACAACTGCAGTGACCGGTTATGTGTAAGTGAATAAGACAGCAGTAAATACCGACAACTGCTCCAGTGACTGGTAATGTGTAGGGAAATACCGCAGCAGTAAATACCAATAACAGCTGCAGTGACTGATAATGCATAAGGGAATACTGCAGCAGTAAATACCAACAACTCTGACAGTGACTGGTTGTGTGCAAGGGAATACTGCAGCTGTAAATACCTACAACTGCTGCAGTGACTGGTTATGTGTAAGGGAATTCCACAGCAGTAAATACCGACAACTGCTGCAGTGACTGGTTATGTGTAAGGGAACACCACAGAAGTAAATACTGACAACAGCTACAGTGGCTGGTTATGTGTAAGGGAATACTGCAGCAGTAAATAATGACAACTGCTGCAGTGACTGGTTATGTGTAAGGGAATACATCACCAGCAAATACCGACAATTGCTACAGTGACTGGTAATGTGTGATGGAAAGAAACAGCAGTAAATATGAACAACTGCTGCAGTGACTGGTTATGTGTAAGGGAATACCTCGGCAGTAAAAACTGACAACTGTTGCAGTGACTCGTAATGTGAAAGTGAATACTGCAGCAGTAAATACAGACAACTGCTGCAACGACTGGTTATGTGTAAGGGAATGCAACAGCAGTAAATACTGACAACTGCTGCAGTGACTGGTAATGTGTAAGGGAATACTGCAACAGTAAATACTGACAACTGCTGCAGCAACTGGTTATGTGTAAGGGCATATCACATCAGTAAATACCGGCAACCACTGCAGTGACTGATAATGTGTAAGGGAATACTGCAGCAGTAAATATTGACAACTGCTGCAGTGACTGGATATGTGTAAGGGAATACCACAGCAGTAAGTACCAACAACTGCTGCAGAGATTGGTTATGTGTAAGAGAATACCACAGCAGTAAATACCAACAACTGCAGTGACTGCTTATGTGTAAGGGAATAAGACAGCAGTAAATACCGACAATGCCTGCAGTGAGTGGTTATGTAAGGGAATACCTCAGCAGTAAATACTGACAACTGTTGCAGTGACATGTTCTGTGTAAGGTAATACTGCAGCAGTAAATACTGACAACTGCTTCAGTGACTGGTTATGTGTAAGGGAATTCCACAGCAGTAAATACTAACAACTGCTGCAATGACTGCTTATGTGTAAGGGAATTCCGCAGCAGTAAATACCGACACCTGCTGCAATGACTGCTTATGTGTAAGGGAATTCCACAGCAGTAAATACCGAAAACTGCTGCATTGACTGGTTATTTGTAAGGGAACACCACAGCAGTAAATACCGACAATTGCTACAGTGACTGGTAATGTTTAAGGGAATTCCACAGCAGTATATACAAACAACTGCTGCATTGACTGGTTATGTGTAAGAGAATACCATAACAGTAAATAATTACAACTGCTGCAGTGACTGGTAAAGTGTAAGGGAATACCATAGCAGTAAATCTGAACAACTGCTGCAGTGACTGCTAATGTGTAAGGGAATACTGCAGCAGTAAATACTGACAACTGCTGCAGCAACTGGTTATGTGTAAGGGAATACCATAGCAGTAAATAATGACAACTGCTGCAGTGACTGGTTATATGTAAGGGAATACCGCACCAGTAAATACCGACAATTGCTACAGTGACTGGTAATGTTTAAGGGACTGCCACAGCAGTAAATACAAACAACTGCTGCATTGACTGGTTATGTGTAAGAGAATACCATAGCAGTAAATAATGACAACTGCTGCAGTGACTGGTAAAGTGTAAGGGAATACCATAGCAGTAAATCTGAACAACTGCTGCAGTGACTGCTAATGTGTAAGGGAATACTGCAGCAGTAAATACTGGCAACTGGTTATGTGTAAGGGAATACCATAGCAGTAAATAATGACAACTGCTGCAGTGACTGGTAATGTGTATGGGAATACTGCAGCAGTAAATACTGACAACTGCTGCAGTGACTAGTTATGGGTAAGGGAATACTGTAGTAGTAAATAATGACAACTGTTGCAGTGACTGGTTATGTGTAAGGGAATACCAACAGCTGCAGTGACTGGTAATGTGTAAGGGAATACTGCAGCAGTAAATACAGACAACTGCTGCAGCGACTAGTTATGTGTAAGGGAATACCGCAGCAGTAAATAATGACTACTGCTGCAGTGACTGGTTATGTGTAAGGGAATACAGCAGCCGTAAATCCTGACAACTGCTGCAGTGACTGATAATGTGTATGGAAATACTGCAGCAGTAAATAGTGACAGCTGCTGCAGCAACGGGTTATGTGTAATGGAATACCGCAGCAGTAAATACTGACAACTGCTGCAGCGACTGGTTATGTGAAAGGGAATACTGCTGCAGTAAATACCGACAACTGCTGCAGTGACTGGTAATGTGTAAGGAAATAACACAGCAGTAAATACCAACAACTGCTGTAGTGACTGGTAATGCATAAGGGAATACTGCAGCAGTAAATACCGACAGCTGCTGCAGTGACTGGTTATGTGTAAGGGAATACATCACCAGCAAATACCGACAATTGCTACAGTGACTGGTAATGTGTGATGGAAAGCCACAGCAGTAAATACGAACAACTGCTGCAGTGACTGGTTATGTGTAAGGGAATACCTCGGCAGTAAAAACTGACAACTGTTGCAGTGACTCGTAATGTGAAAGTGAATACTGCAGCAGTAAATACAGACAACTGCTGCAACGACTGGTTATGTGTAAGGGAATGCAACAGCAGTAAATACTGACAACTGCTGCAGTGACTGGTAATGTGTAAGGGAATACTGCAACAGTAAATACTGACAACTGCTGCAGCAACTGGTTATGTGTAAGGGAATATCACATCAGTAAATACCGGCAACCACTGCAGTGACTGGTAATGTGTAAGGGAATACTGCAGCAGTAAATATTGACAACTGCTGCAGTGACTGGATATGTGTAAGGGAATACCACAGCAGTAAGTACCAACAACTGCTGCAGAGATTGGTTATGTGTAAGAGAATACCGCAGCAGTAAATACCAACAATTGCAATGATTGGTTATGTGTAAGAGAATACCACAGCAGTAAATACCAACAACTGCAGTGACTGCTTATGTGTAAGGGAATAAGACAGCAGTAAATACCGACAATGCCTGCAGTGAGTGGTTATGTAAGGGAATACCTCAGCAGTAAATACTGACAACTGTTGCAGTGACATGTTCTGTGTAAGGTAATACTGCAGCAGTAAATACTGACAACTGCTTCAGTGACTGGTTATGTGTAAGGGAATTCCACAGCAGTAAATACTAACAACTGCTGCAATGACTGCTTATGTGTAAGGGAATTCCGCAGCAGTAAATACCGACACCTGCTGCAATGACTGCTTATGTGTAAGGGAATTCCACAGCAGTAAATACCGACAACTGCTGCATTGACTGGTTATGTGTAAGGGAACACCACAGCAGTAAATACCGACAATTGCTACAGTGACTGGTAATGTTTAAGGGAATTCCACAGCAGTATATACAAACAACTGCTGCATTGACTGGTTATGTGTAAGAGAATACAATAGCAGTAAATAATGACAACTGCTGCAGTGACTGGTAAAGTGTAAGGGAATACCATAGCAGTAAATCCGAACAACTGCTGCAGTGACTGCTAATGTGTAAGGGAATACTGCAGCAGTAAATACTGACAACTGCTGCAGCAACTGGTTATGTGTAAGGGAATACCATAGCAGTAAATAATGACAACTGCTGCAGTGACTGGTAATGTGTATGGGAATACTGCAGCAGTAAATAATGACAACTGCTGCAGTGACTGGTTATATGTAAGGGAATACCTCACCAGTAAATACCGACAATTGCTACAGTGACTGGTAATGTTTAAGGGACTGCCACAGCAGTAAATACAAACAACTGCTGCATTGACTGGTTATGTGTAAGAGAATACTATAGCAGTAAATAATGACAACTGCTGCAGTGACTGGTAAAGTGTAAGGGAATACCATAGCAGTAAATCTGAACAACTGCTGCAGTAACTGCTAATGTGTAAGGGAATACTGCAGCAGTAAATACTGACAACTGCTGCAGCAACTGGTTATGTGTAAGGGAATACCATAGCAGTAAATAATGACAACTGCTGCAGTGACTGGTAATGTGTATGGGAATACTGCAACAGTAAATACTGACAACTGCTGCAGTGACTAGTTATGGGTAAGGGAATACTGTAGTAGTAAATAATGACAACTGTTGCAGTGACTGGTTATGTGTAAGGGAATACCAACAGCTGCAGTGACTGGTAATGTGTAAGGGAATACTGCAGCAGTAAATACAGACAACTGCTGCAGCGACTAGTTATGTGTAATGGAATACCGCAGCAGTAAATAATGACTACTGCTGCAGTGACTGGTTATGTGTAAGGGAATACAGCAGCCGTAAATCCTGACAACTGCTGCAGTGACTGATAATGTGTATGGAAATACTGCAGCAGTAAATAGTGACAGCTGCTGCAGCAACGGGTTATGTGTAATGGAATACCGCAGCAGTAAATACTGACAACTGCTGCAGCGACTGGTTATGTGAAAGGGAATACTGCTGCAGTAAATACCGACAACTGCTGCAGTGACTGGTAATGTGTAAGGAAATAACACAGCAGTAAATACCAACAACTGCTGTAGTGACTGGTAATGCATAAGGGAATACTGCAGCAGTAAATACCGACAGCTGCTGCAGTGACTGGTTATGTGTAAGGGAACATCAAAGCTGTAAATACCGACAACTGCTACATTGGCTGGTTATGTGTAAGGGAATACCGCAACAGTAAATACTGACAACTGCTGCAGTGACTGGTTATGTGTAAGGTAATACCGCAGCAGTAAATACCGACAACTGCTGCAGTGACTAGTAATGTGTAAGGGAATACTGCAGCAGTAAATACTGACAACTGCTACAGCAACTGGTTATGTGTAAGGGAATACTGCAGCAGTAAATACAGACAACTGCAGTGACTGGTTATGTGTATGGGAATACTGCAGCAGTAAATACAGACAACTGCTGCAGTGACTGGTTATGTGTAAGGGAATACTGCAGCAGTAAATACTGACAACTGCTGCAGTGACTGGTTATGTGTAAGGGAATACCCCAGCAGTAAATACCAACAATTACAGTGACTGGTTATGTGCAAGGAAATACCGCAGCATTAAACACTAACAACCACTGCAGCGACTGGTTCTGTGTAAGGGAATACTACAGCAGTAAATACCAACAACAGCTGCAGTCATTGGTAATGCATAAGGGAATATTGCAGCAGTAAATACTGATAACTCTGACAGTGACTGGTTATGTGTAAGGGAATACAGCAGCTGTAAATACTGACAACTCGACAACTGCTGCAATGACTGCTTATGTATAAGGGAATACCACAGCAGTAAATACTGACAACTGCTGCAGTAACTGGTTATGTGTAAGGGAACACCACAGCAGTAAATACTGACAACTGCTACAGTGGCTGGCTATGTGTAAGGAAATACGGCAGCACTAAATATTGACAACTGTTGCAGTGACTGGTAATGTGTAAGGGAATACCGCAGCAGTAAATAATGAAAACTGCTGCAGTGGCTGGTTATGTGTAAGGGAATACTGCAGCAGTAAATACTGGCAACTGCTGCAACGACTGGTTATGTGTAAGGGAATACCACAGCAGTAAATAATGACAACTGTTGCAGTGACTGGTTATGTGTAAGGGAATACAACAGCAGTAAATCCTGACAACTGCTGCAGTGACTGGTAATGTGTAAGGAAATACTGCAGCAGTAAATACTGACAACTGCTGCAGCAATGGGTTATGTGTAGGGGCATACTGCAGAAGTAAATAATGAAAACTGCTGCAGTGGCTGGTTATGTGTAAGGGAATACTGCAGCAGTAAATACTGACAACTGCTGCAATGACTGGTTATGTGTAAGGGAATACCGCAGCAGTAAATAATGACAACTGCTGCAGTGACTGGTTATGTGTAAGAGAATACAACAGCAGTAAATCCTGACAACTGCTGCAGTGACTGGTAATGTGTAAGGAAATACTGTAGCAGTAAATACTGAAAACTGCTGCAGCAACGGGTTATGTGTAGGGGCATACAGCAGAAGTAAATACCGACAACTACTGCAGTGATTGGTTATGTGTAGGTAATACTGTAGCAGTAAATAATAACAACTGCTGCAGTGACTGGTAATGTGTAAGGAAATACTGCAGCAGTAAATACTGACAACTGCTGCAGCAACGGGTTATGTGTATGGGCATACAGCAGAAGTAAATACCGACAACTACTGCAGTGATTGGTTATGTGTAGGGAATACTGTAGCAGTAAATAATAACAACTGCTGCAGTGACTGGTAATGTGTATTGGAATACTGCAGCAGTAAATACTGACAACTGCTGCAGTGACTGGTTATGTGTAAGGGAATACCATAGCAGTAAATAATGACAACTGCTGCAATGACTGGTTATGTGTAAGGGACTACCGTAGCAGTAAATACCAACAACTGCTGCAATGACTGGTTATGTGTAAGGGAATACTGTAGCAGTAAATACTGACAACTGCTGTAGTGACTAGTTATGTATAAGGAAATACCGCAGCAGTAAATACCAACAACTGCAATGACTAGTTATGAGGGACAACCACAGCAGTAAATATCGACAACCACTGCAGTGACTGGTAATGTGTAAGGGAATACTGCAGGAGTAAATACTGACAACTGCTGCAGCGACTGGTTATGTGTAAGGGAATACCACAGCAATAAATAATAACCACTGCAGTGACTGATTATGCCTAATGGAATACCACAGCAGTAAATACTGACAACTGCTGCAGTGACTGGTAATGTGTAAGGGAATACTGCAGCAGTAAATACTGACAACTGCAGCAGCAACTGGTTATGTGTAAGGGAATATCGCAGCAGTAAATACCAACAACTGCAGTGACTAGTTATGTGTAAGGCAATAAGACAGCAGTAAATACCGACAACTGCTGCAGCGACTGGTTCAGTGTAAGGGAATACTGCAGCAGTAAATACTGACAACTGCTGCAGAGACTGGTAATGTGTAAGGAAATACTGCAGCAGTAAATACCAACAACAGCTGCAGTGACTGGTAATGTGTAAGGGAATACTGCAGCAGTAAATACCAACAACTCTGACAGTGACTGGTTGTGTGTAACAGAATACTGCAGCTGTAAATACCTACAACTGCTGCAGTGACTGGTTATGTGTAAGGAAGCTCCGCAGGAGTAAATTCCGACAACTGCTGCAGTGACTGGTTATGTGCAAGGGAACACCACAGCAGTAAATACCGACAACTGCTGCAGTGACTGGTTATGTGTAAGGGAACACCACAGCAGTAAATACCAACAACTGCTACAGTGACTGGTTATGCGTAAGGGAACACCACAGCAGTAAATACCGACAACTGCTACAGTGGCTGGTTATGTGTAAGGGAATACCGCAGCAGTAAATACTGACAACCGCTGCCGCGACTGGTTCTGTGTAAGGGAATATGGCAGCAGTAAATACTGACAACTGCTGCAGTGACTGGTAATGTGTAAGGAAATACTGCAGCAGTAAATACCAACAACTCTGACAGTGACTGGTTGTGTGTAACAGAATACTGCAGCTGTAAATACCTACAACTGCTGCAGTGACTGGTTATGTGTAAGGAAGCTCTGCAGGAGTAAATACCGACAACTGATGCAATGACTGGTAATGTGTAAGGAAATACCGCAGCAGTAAATACCAACAACAGCTGCAGTGACTGGTAATGTGTAAGGGAATACTGCAGCAGTAAATACTGACAACTGCTGCAGTGACTGGTTATGTGTAAGGGAACACCACAGCAGTAAATACCGACAACTGCTACAGTGGCTGGTAATGTGTAAGGGAATACCGCAGCAGTAAATACTGACAACCGCTGCAGCAACTGGTTCTGTGTATTGGAATATGGCAGCAGTAAATACTGATAACTGCTGCAGTGACTGGTAATGTGTAAAGAAGCACAGCAGGAGTAAATACCGACAACAGTTGCAGTGACTGATAATGCGTAAGGGAATACTGCAGCAGTAAATACTGACAACTCTGACAGTGACTGGTTATGTGTATGGGAATACTGCAGCTGTAAATACCAAAAACTGCTGCAGTGACTGGTTATGTGTAAGGAAGCACAGCAGGAGTAAATACCGACACATGCTGCAATGACTGCTTATGTGTAAGGAAACAGCACAGCAGTAAATACTGACAACTGCTACAGTGGCTGGTTATGTGTAAGGGAATACCGCAGCAGTAAATACCGACAACTGTTGCAGTGACTGGTAATGTGTAAGGGAATACAACACCAGTAAATAATGACAACTGCTGCAGTGACTGGTTATGTGTAAGGGAATTCTGCCGCAGTAAATCCCGACAATTGCTACAGTGACTGGTAATGTATAAGAGAACACACAGCAGTAAATACCAACAACTGCAGTGACTGGTTATGTGTAACGGAATACCGCAGCAGTAAATACCGGCAACTGCTGCAGTGACTGGCTATGTGTAAGAGAATACCCCAGCAGTAAATATCAAAAATTGCAGTGACTGGTTATGTGTAAGGGAATACTGCAGCAGCAAATACCAGCAACTGCAGTGATTGGTTATGTGTAAGGGAATAAGACAGCAGTAAATACTGACAACTGCTGCAGTGACTGGTAATGTGTAAGAAAATACCACAGCAGTAAATACTGACAACTGCTGCAGCGACTGGTTATGTGGAAGGGAATACCATAGCAGTAAATGACAACTGCTGCTGTGACTGGTAATGTGTAATGGAATACTGTAGCAGTAAATCCCAACAACTACTGTAGTGACTGGTAATGTGTATGGGAATACTGCAGCAGTAAATAATGATAACTGCTGCAGTGACTGGTAATGTGTATGGGAATACTGCAGCAGTAAATACTGACAACTGCTGCAGTGACTGGTTATGTGTAAGGGAATACCGTAGCAGTAAATAATGACAACTGCTGCAGTGACTGGTTATTTGTAAGGGAATGCCATAGCAGTAAATACTGACAACTGCTGCAGTGACTGGTTATGTGTAAGGGAATACTGCATTAGTAATACAACAACTGCAGTGACTGGTTATGTGTAAGGGAATAACGCAGCAGTAAATACCGACAACTGCTATAGTGATTGGTTATGTGTAAGGGAATACCACAGTAGTAAATACCAACAATTGCAGTGACTGGTTATGTGTGAGGGAATACTGCAGCAGTAAATACTGACAGCCACTGCAGCGACTCATTCTGTGTAAGGGAATACTGCAGCAGTAAATACTGACAACTGCTGCAGTGACTTGTCATGTGTAAGGGAATACCACAGCAGTAAATACTGACAACTGCTGCAGCGACTGGTTATGTGTAAGGGAATACCGCAGCAGTAAATAATGACAACTGCTGCAGTGACTGGTTATGTGTAAGGGAATACAACAGCAGTAAATCCTGACAACTGCTGCACTGACTGGTAATGGGTAAGGAAATACTGCAGCAGTAAATACTGAAAACTGCTGCAGCAACGGGTTATGTGTAGGGGCATACAGCAGAAGTAAATAATGAAAACTGCTGCAGTGGCTGGTTATGTGTAAGGGAATACTGTAGCAGTAAATACTGACAACTGCTGCAGTGACTGGTTATGTGTAAGAGAATACCGCAGCAGTAAATAATGACAACTGCTGCAGTGACTGGTTATGTGTATGGGAATACAACAGCTGTAAATCCTGACAACTGCTGCAGTGACTGGTAATGTGTAAGGAAATACTGCAGCAGTAAATACTGACAACTGCTGCAGCAACGGGTTATGTGTAGGGGCATACAGCAGAAGTAAATACCGACAACTACTGCAGTGATTGGTTATGTGTAGGGAATACTGTAGCAGTAAATAATAACAACTGCTGCAGTGACTGGTAATGTGTATTGGAATACTGCAGCAGTAAATACTGACAACTGCTGCAGTGACTGGTTATGTGTAAGGGAATACCATAGCAGTAAATAATGACAACTGCTGCAATGACTGGTTATGTGTAAGGGACTACCGTAGCAGTAAATACCAACAACTGCTGCAATGACTGGTTATATGTAAGGGAATACTGTAGCAGTAAATACTGACAACTGCTGTAGTGACTAGTTATGTATAAGGAAATACCGCAGCAGTAAATACCAACAGCTGCAATGACTAGTTATGAGGGACTACCACAGCAGTAAATATCGACAACCACTGCAGTGACTGGTAATGTGTAAGGGAATACTGCAGCAGTAAATACTGACAACTGCTGCAGCGACTGGTTATGTGTAAGGGAATACCACAGCAATAAATAATAACCGCTGCAGTGACTGATTATGCCTAATGGAATACCACAGCAGTAAATACTGACAACTGCTGCAGTGACTGGTAATTTGTAAGGAAATACCACAACAGTAAATACCAACAACAGTTGCAGTGACTGATAATGTGTAAGGGAATACTTCAGCTTTAAATACCTACAACTGCTGCAGTGAATGGTTATGTGTAAGGGAATACCACAGCAGTAAATACTGACAACTGCTGCAGTGACTGGTTATGTGTAAGGAAGCACCGCAGGAGTAAATACCGACAACTGCTGCAATGACTGCTTATGTGTAAGGGAATGCCACAGCAGTAAATACTGACAACTGCTGCAGTGACTGGTAATGTGTAACGGAATACTGTAGCAGTAAATACTGACAACTGCTGCAGTGACTGGTTATGTATAAGGGAACACCACAGAAGTAAATACTGACAACTGCTACAGTGGCTGGTTATGTGTAAGGGAATAGAGCAGCAGTAAATAATTACAACTGCTTCAGTGACTGGTTATGTGTAAGGGAACACCACAGAAGTAAATACTGACAACTGCTACAGAGGCTGGTTATGTGTAAGGGAATACCGCAGCAGTAAATAATGACAACTGCTGCAGTGACTGGTTATGTGTAAGGGAATACATCACCAGTAAATACCGACAACTGCTGCAGTGACTGGTTATGTGTAAGGGAATACCGTACCAGTAAATACCGACAATTGCTACAGTGACTGTTAATGTATAAGGGAATGCCACAGCAGTTAATACAAACAACTGCTGCAGTGACTGGTTATGTGTAAGGGAATACTGCAGCAGTAAATACCAAAAACTGCTGCAGTGAGTGGTAATGTGTAAGAGAATACTGCAGCAGTAAATACTGTCAACTGCTGCAGTGGCTGGTTATGTGTAAGGGAATACCGTAGCAGTAAATAATGACAACTGCTGCAGTGACTGGTAATGTGTAAGGGAATACCATAGCAGTAAATGCCAACAACTGCTGCAGTGACTGCTAATGTGTAAGGGAATACTGCAACAGTAAATACTGACAACTGCTGCAGTGACTGGTTATGTGTAAGGGAATACCGTAGCAGTAAATACTGACAGCTGCTGCAGCGACTGGTTATGTGTAAGGGAATACCTCAGCAGGAAATACCAACAGCTGCAGTGAATGGTTATGTGGAAGGGAATAGTGCAGCAGTAAATACCAACAACCACTGCAGTGACTGGTAATGTGTAAGGGAATACTGCAGCAGTAAATACTGACAACTGCTGCAGTGACTGGTAATGTTTAAGGAAATACTGCAGCAGGAAATACTGACAACTGCTGCCGCAACTTGTTATGTGTAGGGGAATACTTCAGCAGTAAATACCAAATGGAGTGACTGGTTATGTGTAGGGGAATACCGCTGTAGTAAATACAGACAACTGCTGCAGTGATTGGTTATGTGTAAGGGAATACCGCTGCAGTAAATACCGATAACTGCCGCAGTGATTGGTTATGTGTAAGGGAATACCACAACAGTAAATACCAACAACTGCAGTGACGGGTTATGTGTAAGGGAATACTTCAGTAGTAAATGCCAACTACTGCAGTGACTGGTTATGTGTAAGGGAATACTGCAGCAGTAAATACCGACAACTGCTACAGTGACTGGTTATGTGTAAGGGAATACTGCAGCAGTAAACACTGCTGTGTAATGGAGTACTGCACATTGACTGGTAATGGTTTCACTACAAGACTAGTGATCTTTGATGTACTATAGGTCCTTCTACTTCAGTAGTTCAGGTTAATACATTTATATATGGGCTTTATGTAGTAACTGTGGACTGCTGATCTGACAGTGATAATCTATGAGAATAAAGCTTAGTGCTGTGCTTTTTTAAAGGAACAGATGCATTTATATTAGTTAACATTTGGTATTTTTCATACTTGCAAGCACACTGCATCAGCCTGGCCTGTCTCTGCTCATGTCACTTCTCATTGTTCAGAAAATATGACAATAAACAGGAGAAAAAATTATGCCTCCTTACCGCAATTGTGTCCGCATCATGGCTGAAAGCAATTCAGTATTCACATGTTATCTTATATTTATTAATACATTTTATAACTGAAGCCAATGCCCCCCACCCATTCCATGCTTCCTTTTGTGTAGCAGCCCACTGCCTTGTTCATAGGTTAGCACTAGGCTAACTGCTCTTGCGAGCCATTGTAAGCCTAGCCAAATATCCCCTGTGAGACTCAAGCCCTGCACCTTGTCTTTGTAAGGCAAACACCTTAACCATTGGGCCACCCTTCCATTATGTTCTAAGGGTACACAGCAGGTTATTGTGTTAATGGGTGACTGGGCCTTATGGAAATATTTACTGTAGAAGCAATGCAAAGCTGAGAGGGTAGCCACCCTAGAAAAGCTACTGTGGGTGTGTACATTTGTTTTAAGAAGTGTGTGGAGTACAGCTTTGCTGAACATTCCTGAGTCAGTACATTCAGAAGCAGCACATTGTCTATGGAGGGAGAGTTACCTGTTGATCTACTTCTGAAAGGTATGCTGCTCTGTGACCTCTAATACCCCAACAGCTAGTCTTTAACTTGTATGGTTTCAAATAGCTGATCTCTTTCCCTACTTGACTCAACAAAGCAAATTGTAAAAATTCTACCCTTGACTGGATACTTGCATTTGACCCCAGCAAGTATGCTGCCTCCGTTAGTTAGCATCACCTTATATTCACCAATAGAGAAATAGCCCACCAACTAAAAAAATAAGTACAGAATATTCAAAATCTTTCTAACTTTCTTCCTGATACACTCAATAATCTACTAAAATCCATCAACTGGTTTCCACTCAAAACCCTATCGTTAGACAAAGCTGTCAAACAATTCAACAATGTATTCATGAATACTTTAAATACTCTTTTACGCCCACCAGAAATAAAAGTGTAAAAAATACTCAACCTCCCTGACTGCCTCATTCTACAAGAATTCTCATGCAAAAATGTGACAAAGCATGAAAACAATTGCACTAAGATAAACCCTCTCAAACCTTACAACTACGCATCTATAGAAAGAGTTGTGTAACTGCACCAAGAAGCAAATTCACCTAAACAAAAAAAAAAATATTACTCTGATCCACAAGATAATTGTTTAAAAAAAAAAAAAAATCCAAGAAATTCTGGAGGTCAATTAAGAAACATTTTCAACCTGGCTCTCATTCGTCATCAACCCCCTAGCCAGACGTATCCCCTCAGAAACAGCTACCAAATTTAACTTCATTGAAATCATAGCCTGTCTTACCTGCAGCTCTCCCCAACCTTTTAATCGGCTTCAAAGCTGCACTAGTACTGATATCCATGTCTTCAGTCTTCAGCCTGTTTCCATTATCATATGTTAAACAGTTTCTAAAGAAACTTAAACCCAGTTCTGCTTCTGTCGATGATCTCCCTGCTGAGTACTTTAACCTGCTGCAGACTCTATCGCATATCCAGTCTCATTTCTGATTGGCAGATCTGTTCAATACCCACATGTCCCTGCGCTGTGGAAAAACACTTCATTATTCCCCTTCATAAAGGGAGTAACTCCTCGTAAATCTCTAATTTTAGGCCAATTGCCATCTTGACTCCCCCTTTCTAAGATCCTGGAAAAGTGTATTTATATACAACTCCTTCAATACTTCTTACAAAATGATCTACTAACCCCAACACAACAAGGTTTCTAACCAGGCCATAGCACCACTACAGCTGTCTTCAACATTTCCAACACCATTAATAAGGCTAGAGACAAAGGGAAGTTTATCTCTTCTGTTTTTCTAGATCTCTCAGAAGCCTTTGACACAATGTAACATGAGAAATGTCTTACTAAAATGGCCTGTCTGGACCTTCCCAAACTAACTCTACTATGATTCTCTAACTGCCTGTTTGAAAGATATCAGTCTGTGGATGCATCACTACTTTTCTTCCTAGTTAAAATGGATGTTCCTCAAGGCTCTATTTTTGGATCGCTGCTCTTTAATATTTTCATCATTAACTTATACACCTCCTCTTAGCAAGCTTGCCTTAATCAGTATGCAGATGACTCAACTCTCATTTGCTTATCTGACAGCCCACTACAATCCAATCCACGAGACAACATTCGAACTGTGGCTACATCAGAACCAACATTTACTTAATCTGAGAAAGACTGAAGTGCTATTATTTTTTTTCCAAAGTCCCATGCCAATGCTAAAAGTAACTTTCATGTTACCTCTTTAAACAATACACGCATTGAAGTAATTACCCACACCAAATTGCTTGGAGTCGCTATAGATGACAACTTAGTTTGATCCTCACATACAAACTTGTATAAAACTAAAGCATCAAAAACTATCCCCAGGATTCAGCAAGCTCTGCATGGCATGCAGAAATAGTGCAAGAGCTGCTGGATGCAATATGACTGATGAGCGATCCAGGAATGAGCTCCCGGGACATGCACGAGCGCTTCTACACTATTCCTGCATGGACACAGCTCCTGTATGCTAATTACCCCATTTGCAGGTGAAAACCATGCAAATGAGGTGAATTAGTGATCCAGGAAGCAGGCAGGCATCTGTGCAGGAATAGTGTAACATGCAGAAATGTATTCGGCTACTAACCGAATACATTTCTGCAAATTACAAAACGGAGGCATGACAGCTCCAGAGAAAACATGTATTCAATGTAGTAGGCATGCCAATGGCTGAATATATGGCCATTGGCATGGGAAATAGTTGCAAAATTATAAAAAGTAACTTTTTTTGGCCAATTTTGGCCATTTAAGCATAGGGTAGCAGTGCGCAAATGGGATCGGCCGGGAAATAATGAAAAAAGTTGGAAATAAGCTTTTAAACCAAAATCAGCATTCTGCCATAATAGTCAATGACATGCATAAGACAACAATACCATGGAATAGTGGTTGCTAAGAGGGGAAGGCTGAGTGTCAGTTTTGTAACCATGCATTAGCAGTCAGTCTTATGCAAATGAGGGGATTGATACTGAATCACAGATTTCCCCCTCAGTGTTAGCTTTCACCCAACCATGTAAGTGCACCAACACCATGATATAAGCATAAGAGGTAGATGACTTCATAAGGGGAATGCTGTAAGCTTATTGGAGCTCTGTGGCCTGTGTTTGCCCTTAGCTAAGCACAGTTAAAGAAGGGTGTGTGTTTGAGGCTGCCTAGCAATGTTTACATTGCCTAAACGGGTGTTCACAACATGCACTGGGCTTTAAACAACAAAAAAAACCCACAGGAAATAGCAGCTCTGTTCACATCTGATCACTGGGTATGAGTGGTGTACCTTGGGACTTAAACGGAAAGGTAATGGGAAGGGAAAACAGCAGCAGGAAGGCAATCAAGAAGAACTAGCATAGCTGGCAGATGAAATATATCAGAATCAGCCAATTACACAGGCAGCAGCCCAGCCCAGCACACTACTATAAACTGTGCAAACACCTTTCACTCTGGTTTTTCCCACAAACTATACACCACCGGTGTACACAGACAGGGACATTTTACCTGACAAAACTAAAAAAATGATAGGGGCTGATGTTGCTCTCATATATCAATATGTGGAAGAGGCTGAGGGTGGTGAGGATGAGAATGCTGATGACCAACCCACAGTGAGGAGAAGGAGAAGAGTGTACAGACCCAGGGTAACCTACCAGGGGCTACATGAGATGGAGATAATGGAGTGCTATAGGGTGGACAGGGACATCCTACAGCAAATTGTTGAGCTGTGCCGGCCATGCCTCACACACAGAACCAACAGAGGGGAACTCGTATCAGTGGATACCAAGGTATGTGTAGCCTTAAGAATACTAGCCACAAGTACCTTCCAAAGGCCAACTGGGGAGATCATGGGGATCTCACAGGCATCAGCATCCAGGGTACTCCACCAGTTCCTGGATGCCATGTCAGCATATGCCGGTGAGCACATTTATTTCCTCAACATCCATGAGGCGTTGACCAGCAATATGCATCTCTTCCACCAAATAACAGAATATCCATAGGTAGTGAGTGCTATAGACTGCACGCACATACACATCAAAGCACCACCTGGTGAGCAGGGTAGGGTCTACATAAACCACAAGGGTTTCTCATCCATCAACTTCCAGGTTGTGTGTGATGCCTAGGGCATTCATGAATGTGTGTGCTGGCAGCCCTGGAAGCTATCACGACTCCCACATCTGGCATATCAGACAGCTGTACCAGAGATTTGCCACTGGGGACATCGCATATGGCCACCTAGTGGGGTATGCTGGTTACGCACTGGAGTCGTGGCTGATGACACCCATCAGAAATGCACACACACTCAAACAAGAACTCCATAATGAGGCACATGCACAGACCAGAATCCTAATAGAGTGTGTGTTTGGGATGCTCAAGTCACAGTTCAGGTGCCTGACATATCTGGTGGAGCCTTGCAGTACTCTCCAGCTATATGTACACAAATTTTCATTGTATGTGCCATGCTGCACAATATGATCCTGTGAAAACAGCTGCAGCAGGAATAGCACTGGGCAGGGCCACACAGTCCCCCACCATTGCCAAGGCCAGCACAGGCACAAAGTGACTTGGAGGAGGAACAACCTGAGCATGCCCATTTAGGCAGAAGGAGGCATGCCCAGTATGCCCAGGCTTTGGCAAAGAGGCAATGCAGTGCACATACACTGACACGGTAGGAACCCAGGGAATGACACCTCTCTCTGACTCGCACATACAGTAAAAGGGATGCCAAATATCACACTATCTGTGCTTTACCATGTATAGGGAGTGTACTATGTGCATCCGACATAGTCAGCCCTCCAGCACCATCCTCAGTACTGGCACAGCTGAATGGAGTAGTATGTCCTGCTAGTTGTAGCCATGATATGGACATGAGCATGCAAGGGAATCAGGTGGCTGAATAGGATGGTAGCAGATAGTGGACACCTATATGGGCAGCACGAAATCCATAACAAATACTGGTGTCACCAAAGTAGGCAGTACTAGACAAGTGACAAATCCCACTGCAGGACATGTGGTGGCCCAAATGTGTGTCTATAGGACACACACATGCTTGTCAGTGCGGCTCACATACCCACCACCAGCCTCAGCCAGCAAGACAAGTGTAGATGACCATAAAGAAATGCTGGTCTAAGGCCTCCAATTGATGGCAATGGAGAACAGCCCCCTCCAGACCTACACAGACAGACTACAATAGGTCTGGCAGTTGTATGTCAGTTCTGCAGGGTATGAAGTCTGAAATTCAAATGTAGGTCAAGAAAACCTAAGATCTGTACTCTACTGATATGCCTCTTGTCTGCATGATAGGTCAGAATACAAAACGAAATGGGAGCCAACAGGGTACCTGAAATACCAATACAGCCATAGCAAATGTTTAAAGTCATCAGGTGTGCCCCCTTCTCACAATCCTATGTAGAAATGCAGTAACATGTACGTGTGGGTTTAATAACAGTGGAGCACAGATTACCTGAGCTGCCCAATTTACAGGATAGATTGTTGCATGTGTACAATATGCAGGGGTCCGTGTGTTAGGATGTTGTGTGTTCAATATTGTGTGGAAGTGGTTAGCATGTAGACATGGAGGGTTGTGTCACAGTGGCCTATAGTCAGTACTGTCGATGACATGGCCATGTTCTGACAAATGCAGTGCCAACCACAATGCATCCCAGCAAGACCCAGTTCATCAGAAATCCATACTCGCTGTTCAGATGTCAATATCTATCACCATCTGAAAGATGGACATGCCATGAATGTGAGCCCATGCATACACACAATACACAGGTGGAAGTACCCTAGATAGAGTACATAAAATGTAACTATCAACTGCACACATCATTGGAATTGTAAATACATGTTAGCAGCACATTAGTTGTCTGTGTAGTATGGAATACTGATGTAGTCTGGCCAGTCACTGGCAAACCACAAAAGGCACAGTTATGAAGTAATGAGACTGCCTATGTCCCCGCACAAGGTAGCATAAGGGGAATGTCCCAGGTATATCTGTGAGTCAGCTGCAAGAAGCTTCCATATCACACATGCACTCAGCTCACCCCACCATCATCCACAGGTTTATCACAGGTCATATCCCTGCTGTTGGGAATGAGTACAGTATGACTCCCAATTCTGTATGGGAATACCCACAGAATGCAGCATGCTGAAGAGGTGTCCCATGCAGGTGTGTCCCAAGCTGTAACAGCACCCTGCCAGCATCCATAACAATGGATTAATATGGACAGGAACTATTGCCATTAACACCTCACACACTTACCCTGTCACCCCAGAGGAATCCAATGGCTCGCAGCCTGGGACTGTAGGAGTGACAGAATGCACTGGTCTGCAACAGATGGCCTGCATCACTACCAAATCCCCTTCAGTCCTCTGTCAAAGGCCTGTGCCTCACCCGTACTGCCAATGTATGTTATCCTCATGGGGTCCCAACTAACAACATAGCATAACACAGTCCACAGAACACAAATACAAGGCCAGGTTGACAAATCCCAGTAGCATGCCCACCATGTCCTACTGCATGAACTATGGACCAACCCATAAATACTGCTGGGATGAAGGGACAACTATAGAGATACTTCTGAGATATCACTTGCATAATGTTCGGAAGAGGATAGACTAGAGTGGGGTGGTGTAGAAGCATGGATGCCATGGAGTGTGTGAATTCTGAAACGCTGATGTGTGCCCATACTACCCTTGCCTGCAAACACAGTAATGGGTGGCTATAAACCTGCTTGTAAACCACAATGTGAATGGAAACTGACCAGATATATGAGCCCTGCCTCTGGGTAACCTGGGTGAATCTGTACAGCTGAGAGGTATGGCCATTCTGTCACGTCGATAGATGTACAAGCATGGGATCCTCAGCCACCACAGTATCAAGGTGCTGGACCATTTACACAGATCCATCAGCAAGTGTCTGTAGCCCCCCCTCCAGAATGGCATGATTGTGCAAGAATATGTAGGCTGCAGACCACAGTACTGGACACAGCTTCATTCATCTTGTATTTCCCAGGAAATAACTGTGAGCAAGTAAATATATCCATCAGTAGTTGATGACATAATACATCACAGTGTAAAACAGTACATCTAAATATCTCTGCTAACACCAACCATGTAACACAATCAGCACAAACACAATAGTTACAGTATCCCACTATCTTTCGCCCATTGTAACTCCATATTGTCAACCTATCGACAGATATCCTGCAGAAACAGGTTGCTAGCTAAGGGGGTAGAACACAAAATCCAGAACTGGAGTGCAATCTACCTCAAATGGATTCACACACTCAATACAGAAGGTCATACTGGGCATGCTCCTACACTTAGAGAAATGAATCCCATGTCTGAAAACAACAGTGGACTATACATATCTGTTAGTCGCAGATGTCTGTGCACACGCACCACATTGCACACCATTCATGCTTTGCACACACACTGGATAGGAATACTCACACATATCAAGGCCAACACACTATAATATGTCAAACATACACACACAGAAATGTGGAGAAGAGAGAGACAGACAGTAACAAAGAGGTTACCATCATGAGGCCTGTTCCACCCACCACACATCCAATTGGCCGATTTCACATGATGTGCTGATGTCAATCACTGTAAACATTGCTTTTGGTAGCCCTCAGTCCTAGAGTGTCTGTGGTGCTTGTGATAACTGTGTAACATATAGTACAAATCAGTATTCATCCAGCATTTGTATACCCAATTCTGTCAAATGTAAATTTATGTGTGACTGAGTGTTGTGTGTGTGTTTCCAGAGGAATGGTTTATGGCCCATTTACATGCACTGCACTTCCCATAGCCCATGTTAACACTCATGCTGATGTCAGTCACCTTGAAATAACCCTCTGGCCAATTCTCAGCTCCATAAACTCCATGGCACTTGCGATAACTGCGTAATGCTATAGTGTAACATACTACTTAGGTAGGAGTGCTAATCCCACACATGGTAACTGTGAAACTCTGTGTTTGAGTGTGTGTATAAAGATTAATTATTTTGAGGCCATTCACAGTCACTACACCTCCCATTGCACTACTTTAGCAACCTGCTGATGTTAGTCACCTTGGAATACCCCTTTGGACAAGGGTCAGCCCTTTAAGCTCCATGGCATGTGTGATAACTGTGTAATGCTATAGTGCAACTTACTAGTTAGGTAGGAGTAATTCCGGAGCTGACAACTGTTAAACTCTGTGTGTGTGTAGAGATTAATGATTTTGAGGACATTCACAGTCACTATGCTTCCCATTGCCCTACTTTAGCAAGCCTGCTGTCAGTCACCTTGAAATACCCCTTTGGAGAAAAGCCAGCCCTATAAGCTCCATGGTGTGTGCAATAACTGCGTAATGCTATAGTGTAACATACTAGTTAGGTAGGAGTTCTAATCCTAGACATGGCAACTGTGAAACTCTGTGTGTCTTTGTGTAGAGATTAATGATTTTGAGCCTATTCACAATTGCTACACCTCCCATTGCCCCACTTTAGCAAGCCTGCTGATGTCAGTCACCTTGAAATACCCCTTTGAAGAAGGGCCAGCCCTCTAAGCTCCATCCTGCCTACAATAACAGCATCATGCTATCGTGTAATATACTAGTTAGGTGGAAGTTCTAATCTCAGACATAGCAAATGTTAAACTCTGTGTGTTAGTAGAGATTAATGATTTTGAGGCCATTCACAGTCACTGCACCTCCCGTTGTCATACTTTAGCAAGCCTGCTGATGTCAATCACCTTGTAATACTCCCCTGGACAAGGGCCAGTCCATAAAGCTCCATGGTGTGTGTGATAACTGCTTAATGCAATAGTGTAACATGCTAGTTAGGTAGGAGTTCTAATCCCAGACATAACTGTAAAAGTGTGTGTGTGTGTGTGTGTGTGTGTGTGTGTGTGTGTGTGTGTGTGTGTGTGTGTGTGTGTGTGTGTGTGTAGAGATTAATGATTTTGTGGCCATTCACAGACACTACACCTCCCCTTGCCCTACTTTAGCAAGCCTGCTGATGTCAGTCACCTTGAAATACCCCTTTGGACAAGAGCCAGGCCTTTAAGCTCCGTGGCACGTGTGATAACTGTGAAATGCAATAGTGTAACATACTAGTTAGGTAGGAGTTCTAATCCCAGACATGGCAACTGTGAAACTCTTTGTGTATAGAGATTAATGATTTTGAGGTCATTCACAGTCACTACACCTCCTATTGCCCTACTTTAGGAAGCCTTCTGATGTGAGTCACCTTGAAATAGCCCTTTGGAGAAAAGCCATCCCTGTAAGCTCTGTGGTGCATGTGATAATTGTGTAATGCTATAGTGTAACATACCTAGTTAAGTAGGAGTTCTAATCCCAGATAAAGCAACTGTGTGTGTGTGTGTGTGTGTGTGTGTGTGTGTGTGTATGTGTGCAGAGATTAATGATTATGAGCCCATTGACAGTCACTACACCTCCCATTGCCCCACTTTAACAAGCCTGCTGATATCAGTCACCTTGAAATACCCTTTTGGAGAAGGGCCAGCTCTATATGCTCTGTGGCACATGTGATAGCTGTGTCATGCTATAGTGTAACATACCTAGTTTGGTAGGAGTTCTATTCCCAGACATGCCAACTGTGAAACTCTGTGTGTGTGTGTGTGTGTGTGTGTGTGTGTGTGTGTGTGTGTGTGTGTGTGTGTGTGTGTGTGTGTAGAGACTCATGATTTTGAGGCCATTCATAGTCACTACACCTCCCATTGCCCCACTTTAGCAAGCCTGCTGATGTCAGTCACGTTGAAATACCACTTTGGAGAAGGGCCAGCCTTATAAGCTCCATGGCACATGCAATAACTGCATCATGTTATAGTGTAACATATGAGTTAGGTGGGAGTTCTAATCTCAGACATGGCAACTGTGAAACTCTGTGTGTGTAGAGATTAATGATTTTGAGGCCACTCACAATCACTACACCTCCCATTGCTCTATTTTAGCAAGCCTGCTGATGTCAGTCACCTTGAAATACCCCGTTGGACAAGGGCCAGCCCTTTAAGCTCAGTGGTGTGTGAGATAACTGTGTAATGCTATAGTATAACATACTAGTTAGGTAGGTGTTTTAATCCCAGATATGACAACTGTGAAAGTGTGTGTGTGTGTGTGTGTGTGTGTGTGTGTGTGTGTGTGTGTGTGTGTGTGTGTGTGTGTGTGTGTGTGTGTGTGTGTGTGTGTGTGTGTGTGTGTGTGTGTGTGCGTGTGCGTGTGTGTATGTGTGTGTATAGAGATTAATTATTTTGATGTCATTCACAGTCACTGCATCTCCCATTGCTCCACTTTAACAAGCCTGCTGATGTCAGTCACCTTGAAATACCCATTTGGGCAAGGACCAACCCTATAAGCTCAGTGGTGCCTGCGATAACTGCATAATGCTATAGTGTAACATACTAGTTAGGTAGGAGTTTTAATCCAAGACATGGTAGTTGTGAAACTCTGTGTGTGTGTATGTGTGTGTAGAGATTAATGATTTTGAGGCTATTCACAGTCACTACACCTCCCATTGCCCTACTTTATGAAGCCTGCTGATGTCAGTCACCTTGAAATACCCCTTTGGAGAAGAACCAGCCCTGTAAGCTCGGTGGTGCATGCGATAACTGTGTAATGCTGTAGTGTAACATATTAGTTAGGTAGGAGTTCTAATCCCAGACATGGCAACTGTGAAACTCTTTGTGTAGAGATTAATAATTTTGAGGCCATTTGTAGTCACTACACCTCCCATTGCCCCACTTTAGCAAGCCTGCTGATGTCAGTCACCTTGAAATACCCCTTTGCACAAGGGCGAACCATATAAGCTCCATGGTGCATGCCATAAATGTAGAACATTGTAGTTGCAGTTACTACACAGGTATGGATTTGAATCTCATCTGTGGCAAGTGTTTGTTTGTGTACATATGTATGTGCACCTCAAAGATTTTGGCCACATTTACAACCAGTACACATCTCAGAGCCCACTTTTAGCAGTCCTGCATATATCATTCACCTTAGAAGCACTTGTTGCCAAAGCTAAGCCATGTCAGGTCAGTGGTGCATGTGGTAAATATGCAACATAATGGTCCATAAAGATTGTTAGAGAGAGGTTTGAACCTCATCCATGGCAAATGGAAATGTGTGTTTAGGGTAAAATTATTTTTGGGATCTCTCACCCACTACATCACCCAATGCCAGTATTTACAAGGGCTGAAGATGTTCCTCACCTTAGAGATACCTTGGGACAACATCTATCCTATAAGCTCCATGATGCGTGTGATAAATGTGGTACACTATAGTAGCAATACATAACTAGGTAGGAATTTGAATCTCAGTACTGGCAAGTGTGTGTTTGTGTGCATCATCAGTATTCTGTGTGGAGGTTACTGTGATTGTGTAATAACAGGATGTATTGTGGGGTGGGTTTTGCTAAATTATTTGAGGACGTAGTATATGTCACAATGTCCACCTTACAAGGACAACAGATGTCAAACACCAGATAGGCTGGTGTAGACAATCCATAGTCCTACATGTGACATTATGGATTGTTGAACAATATAGGCAACCCTTCTATTACTCAGAGAACATTCTCCACCCATGTCTCATACACAAACACACTTGGCTATGCAACAACCACTATACTGGTAGTTCCCTGCATATTCCCACACAGATAGTAACCACGGTGTGATTGCAGTGGACTGCATACCTGTTGACCACAACAGTGCCACTGGCATCAGAAAGTACTGTGATGTGTTACATCTTCTGACTGAGTGTGTGCTCTCCAGCAAGTAAAAGGACATGGCACCCTGTTCCATCCCTGCAGTAGGTAAATAAATGCTTACAGTGGCCCTTTTGCTATGTTCCCCACTGGACGCCTGCAAAAACTGTAGTCTGTAAATGTAACTCAGAAAGGGAATACCATGCCTTATGCACATGGCCTGTATGGACAGATCCCACTAACTCTACTGAATACCTGTATCATGCTGTCAATGTAGGTGCAAGCATGACCTCAGTTCCATAGCCAGGTCTCACCAAATCAGGTCAGGAATGCTACATCAGAAGATAACAATCTGTCCACACAGAATGCCCCAGAGACCTCAAGTACACTTCTCCACGTCAAAGAACATGTGTGTGGGACATGTGCACAACCCATACACTGTCCATGTTATGGAATATAGATCACATACATGGGAAGCTGTGCACATCAATGGCCACCCACAATAGTACAAGAGATGAGTGGATGGTGAATACAATACCCACCTGTGGGGACCACTCCAGGGAGCTACAGTCCTAAGCCACACTGGAGACTATTGTCATGTAGCCTGATGCCAAGGTATTCCCTTGGCCTAGCCTTGTAGAGCCTTCAGACCCATTCACCTACGACACACCTGTGAAGCAATGAACCTATGCATCTCAGTACTGGAAAGTGTGTGTGTGTGTGTGTGTGTGTGTGTGTGTGTGTGTGTGTGTGTGTGTGTGTGTGTGTGTGTGTATATATATGTGTGTGTGTATAGAGATCAATGATTTTGAGACCATTCACAGTCGCTACACCTCCCATTGCCCTACTTTAGTAAGCCTGCTGATGTCAGTCAACTTGGAATACCCCTTTGAAGAAGGGCCAGCCCTATAAGCTCCATGGCGCATGTGATAACTGCGTAGGAGTTCTAATCCTAGACGTGGCAACTGTGAAACTCGTGTGTGTGTGTGTGTGTGTGTGTGTGTGTGTGTGTGTGTGTGTGTGCGCGTGTAGAGGTTAATGATTTTGAGCCGATTCACACTCACTACACCTCCCATTCCCTACTTTAGCATGCCTGCTGATGTCATTTACCTTGAAATAACCCTTTGACCATGTGTCAGCCATATAATCTCTGTGGCACTTGTGATAACTGTGTAATACTATAGCGTAGCAAACTAGTTAAGGAGGAGTTCTAATCCTAATCCTGCCAACTGTGATGATGTGTGTGTTTCCTTGAGAGAGAATGTGTGTGTCTTCATTGACACCTGCTTTTGTGGACATTCATACTTACTACACTTCCCTTATCCCTCCTTTAGCACTTTTGCTGATGTCACTCACCTTCAAAGATACCTTTGGACAGCTCTCCAACATGTAAGCTCCGTGGCGTGTGTAATAACAATACATAGTCAGGTAGGGGTTTGAAACTCAGTACTGGTAATTGTGTATCTGTGTGTGTGTGTGTCATCAGTATCCTATGTGGGTGTTGGGGTGATTGTGTAATGACAGGATTGACTGCAGTGTGGCTTTTGTTACATCATTATATTGCGGACCTATATGTCCCATTGTCCACATCATAAGGCCAACAGTTTTCAAATGCTGTAGAGGTTGTTGTAGACAATCCTCAGCCATAAATGTGTACATCCATGTGCAATTACTATGTGACAGTATGGATTAGTAAACAATATAGGCAACCGTTATAATACCCAGATACCACTCTCCACCCATGGATCATGCACAAACACACTTGGCTCTTGCTCTATTACTCCCTTCCTTTATTACTTTGTCTCTGTCTCTCTCTCTCCCTCTCTGGTGGATGTGGAAAAGTACATCTGTTTTACATAGGCAGTAGCTTGAGTTTTGTAAGTAATGCTCTTGATCAGCTGATGGCCTCTGCATGAGTTGCAGTCCCCCACTTGCTAATTGCATGTGGAACAGCTGTGGTATCATTCCTATAGCCAATTGCATGGAAACACACTCCTATAACTAAGCACTTCATGTGGGCATTGGCCCTTTGCCTTCACTGTGAGCAGGACATCATGTGGGTGTTTGACAAACAGCATCACAGAGGGTAGTTGGAAATACCTCTTACAACATACACTGTGGAGACGGGCAAACAAACAGGAGGGGGATGTTCCTGACATGGGGACAGAATGTAATTATTGCTTTTCTACATTTGAAGTAACATTGGCTTAACAGGGTTTGTATGGATATGGCTGTTCTGCATGATTTCAAGTCTGACATGACAGTGTTATGTGGTTGAGGAAACTCTCACCTGTAGGGCTATCTGCAGACTGGCTAGAGTTTGGAGTCTTACATGTGGTGTGTTACACATTTCCTATCCTTAGAAATGAAGTACTCTGATGATTGCAGTCAGTACATGGTGACATCCCATGTGAGTTACTGACTTCATATCCCTCAGAAGGCATATGTCACAACAAACCCTGTTACACCAGGAAATTTCTCAGTTTATCACAGCAATATGTCAATATTGGCCCTGTATTTGTGCCTCCATCCCCCAAGTCTGTCACCGTTTGTCCATATGTCATGCAGTAAGAGGTGCATATGTACAGTACATCATTATTTACTGACATCATGCCTGATAACAAGCCAGTGAGATATCTGACTGCTAGACATGTTATGTATAGTAGGCCTTATATTTGAGGACAAATCCTGGACATTCTGTTGTAGTGTGAACCGTAGTGAGGTCTGTGTACTTATGGTGATTGTTGACAGAGTGTGTATTGTGAATATGCTACTTGGCCTGTGCACAGACTGTGGTAGATGTCATTGTTCTTGGTCCTGTTCTATCTGATGTTGCAAGCTGCTCCAGTTTACGGTACCCCATCAGCGTGTATGTTTGTAGGGCCAGACTGACACATGTCCCATACCACATTCAGGCATCAGACTACACTGTGTATTGGCCCAGTATATGTAGGGTTACTGTGTGAGTGGCTCATATAAGGATGGTGTTGTTCACACAGTACATATACTGTAATATTACTTAGGTTTACCATAATGTGACTGTGTTGAGACTGGTTGTGGGTATGCACTTTCACACTGGTGTCTCATGCTGTTGCATGCCTGTAGTGCCTGCTATATTTGCAAGTACATGTGTATTCCCCCATAGGAAACTTGGGTCAGTGTTGTGGCAGTCTGTCTGTAGTTTGCATAGTGTTTTGTGACATGCCTAGCAGCTCAGTGTATTTACCCAGTGTGATGTTATGTCCAGATATTTGTCAGATGTACCATTGCCTGGCCACCATAAGTGTTGTGTATTTCTGACAAAGCAGTGGGATGCTGTGAAAATGTATGTCACTAACTAGTGGGAAGTATGTGAGCTTGGGACCTCTGCTCCTCCGGTTAATATATGTTAAGACAGACAGGAGTCTGTGAATGCATAAACTGTGTGAGCTTATCTATTCCAGTATTTTGTGATACCCCCATTTACATGGCTGTAAATATCCACTTTGTCAGGCTTGGTCCACACGTCTTACACTAAGGGGTTCTGTGTATACCTCTGGACTGACCAGATTGTGTCAGACTGTCCACATTTATTGGTCATATCTCTGCTGTATTCCACAGGACCATTACTGTGATATCTGTGGTACTGTACTATGATGATCTTATGATGTCTGTCAGTAACTGATGGTGTACATGTCAATATCAGAAGTGACTTCCCACACAACATTTCTGTTAAGACAACCCCTGTTACTGTAGCAACAGTTTACATTTATACCTCCAATACTTACATGACATGCCCTTGCACTAAGAGTTTGTGACTATTGATGCTGAGGTATGACTCCACTACATGTTATGGGCATATGTTTATATATATATATATATATATATATATATATATATATATATATATATATATATATATATATTTATTTATTTATTTTATTTATTTATTTTACATTTGTTGACCAGGATAGTCCGACTGGATACATGTCCATTTTCAGTGGAGGCCCGGGGAGAAAAGCTCCAAAGGTGGTTACATATGCAATCATCACAATGTACAGATAAAACAGGAGTCATCATAACATTATACAAATATAACACACTTTACATTCACAGTTAAATGTATACAGTCTAACAAACTTCTAATCTGGCTTAACAAATAAAAGATATTTGAGTTCCATTTACATAGTATTAGTACACTAGTATGAATAAAGATTTAATCAGGCAGGGACATATCCATTGAGACTTGAAATACTCCTTGAGAGCTATTTTAAATTGAGATAGGGTGATATCTAAGGTAATGTTAGCTGGAAGTGAGTTCCAAATTTTGCCACATAGTTGGTGAACAGGAAGTCACCGGCTGAGTTGTTGGATTTGATGATTCGCACTACCAGTCTATTAGATGAACGGAGTAAGCTAGAGTTGGAGTGGGGATAGATGATGTTTTTCAGTGCAGGTGCATTTTCTGGTTGGTTAAGTGCTTCGTGAGCCACAATGAGTTGATTATACTGAATCTGCCTGGGTAGCTCTAGCCATCCGAGATAATTTAGATTTTTACAATGATGTGTCCTATAGGGTAGACCAGTTGCAAATCTAGCTATGTTATTATAGCAGCTGGAGAGTTTAAGATCAGTTTTATTTAGGTTGGCAAGTAAAGGGGAAGTATAGTAGAGTGTAGAAAGTAGATGGGAGCAGGCAATGGAAGTCCTAGC
>NC_056747.1:1352976741-1352999241 GCF_019279795.1 Protopterus annectens
CACTTACCCACCCCTAGCCCAAGCTCCGACACTATCGCACACTTCACCTACCTGCACCCTAACCCTAACTCACTTACCCACCCCTAGCCCAAGCTCTGACACTATCGCACACTTCACCTACCTGCACCCTAACCCTAACTCACTTACCCACCCCTAGCCCAAGCTCCGACACTATCGCACACTCCACCTACCTGCACCCTAACCCTAACTCACTTACCTGACCACTCCTACCTCCGTCACTATCGCACACTTACCGGGTCGCGATCGCAGGTTACCCTTGTCGGTCTTTCCACTGTCGGCGAATCACCCTGTCGGTATACGTACCTGTCGGTCATCTGGCGTCGGTGATTTCCGCGTCGGGCAATCGGCGTTTCGGTCTTCTGAATGGGACCCATATATATATATATATATATATATATATATATATATATATATATATATATATATATATATATATATATACATATGGCTAGTACAACAATCTTTTCTCAGTCACACTTGCATGTATTGTATCATTATGTTACTACTGTTAACAGCGCATTCCCAAGTAAGAGTAGATTACAGATTGTAGTACTGGAACCATACACCCCTGCATGCAAAGATGGACTCTAAGTACTAACTATTGTGTTCTTGGTGTGTGAGCTGTGTGTTATTAAGTGTTTGTTAATGGGTATTGATCTGACATGTGGATATTAACTGTAGACTATTATGTGTATATGGCATGTCATTGAGGGCTGCCGTCATTAGTAATGGCATACCTATCAGTGTCAGATGTCTATCTGTCAAAACATTCATCCTAATGCATAACCTGTTGGCTAGCTGATTTCTGTCTGTCCTCTGTACAGATGTGCAGATGTCAGGTATCCAGCTTGGCTGCTTACAGGCAATCTATGCTTGAGTGACACTGGCATGTCTGCCCAGCTGTGTTATGAAGGCTACAGCTAGGAAACCCCAACCTGTATGCACCACATGCCATGGATACCTCAATTAGACTACAACAGTCAACAGAACATGCTTGGGCACAGGTCTCCAACCCAGACACTGACCATGTTATGTAATATATGTTGCATAAATGTCAATTGGAGCGCCTCACTGGCCTTCTGCAACAGATAACCAGATGACTGAATGTTACATTTAACTGTCACCCTGGGGATCACTCAAGTGGCATCAGTTGATACATTGCCTGCTGACAAATGTCAGGTGGCATGATACCACTGTACACACATCCCCTACTCTTCTCATCTCTCCATGGACATTTTCCTGGTACACACCTAGGAACACCTGCACCTATGGACCCCAGTACTGACAAATGTGTGCATGTGCATTGCTGAGAATATCAGTGTCTGTGTGTTTGTAAACTTGTAGATGATAATACCCTGAGGGCATTCTCACACACTACACCCCCCATTGCCATAGTTAGAAATGGCTGCTGCTGTAATGGACATTAAATGTACCTTGTTGCACTGTTCACCCTATGGGCTACCTGGAGCTTGCAGTATCAGCACAACACTGTTGTACAAATGGGTAGATAGGCATGGGTTACCCTCTGAGTTCTGGCAAGCATGTGTATGTGTGCAAGTGTGTATATTTGTAGGATACAACAGTCTGAGGCCACATTCTCCAAATACAATACACCTTGCTATACATTATAAGGGGTAGTGATGTTGCTGACATTAGGAGAGCCATGACAAAACCCTCACCCTACTATCCCTGTGGCATGTGCAATAAATGCATATCCCTGTAGTAGCACTGATGAGATGGACAAAGGGTTGTATTGCACTCCTGGTCAATGTCTGATTGTGGGTATGTCAGAGCATTATCATGGGTTTCAGTGAATAAAATATCCAGTGTGGGGTGTGGGTGTTGGGTATACTGTCTTTACACCATGGCACTCCCAGTACATGTCCTAGGCTTCACTGTATGAGGGCAACTCTCACCATCAACCATACAGGTAAATGATTACACTATCTGGCCCAATGATGCATGTGCTGTGTGCAAATAATCTATAACAGAATGGACTCACTGACAAGGTAGTTAGCACTGATGAACCAATGTCTCTCAGATGTGTCTGACTGTTATGTGTTTGTCAATGTGTATATGACAGTGTGTCATACTATGCATTGCTCATTAACACCCATTACATCCCCCTTTACTATACTGTACAAGCCCTAGTGATGTTCTTCACTTAACAAGAAACTTGGGACACACCTCATCCTAAAAGCTGTGTGGTGTGTGCAATTAATGCCAAATACATTAGTAGCAATAAGTATCTAGGTAGGGGTTCTACTCTCAGTGTTGCCAAGTGTGTGTGTGTGTGTGTGTGTGTGTGTGTGTGTGTGTGTGTGTGTGTGTGTGTGTGTGTGTGTGTGTGTGTGTGTGTGTGTGTGTGTGTGTGTGTGTGTGTGTGTGTGTGAGAAGGGATCTACTTCAGTTTGCAGAAAATGCATGTCCCAGGAGGTCATCTGTTTTGGAACTGGCTGGCAAAAGCTAACATTTCAAAGGAATCTTCTTGTGGAAATTCATTCCATCAAAACTAGTAGTAGATGTGTAAATGCCCTCTTCCCCACTGTACAGTGATACTGAAGTCAGTATATATAGTTGGGTGTGGATGTTGTGGGCAGAGCCACCCTCATTGGGGTTATTGTTGTGTGTATCCCCCCCCTTAGTCTGCTGTAATACTGTACAGTGTATGTTAACAGGTTATGTGGTTTTTAATCACACTATGTGTGGTTCTATGCCACCCCAAAGTGGAAGGCTGTGCCACCCACACCAGCACACCTATGTTTACCAACTCCAGGACTGTACTACATTGGGGAAGAGGACATATACCCTGCCAGTACCAGCGTCAATTACATTAAACTGGCAGACTGATTATGTACTGATGTGATGTTTTGCCTATTTTGTCTTGGTGGAATTACATAGGCTAAAATGGGTTCACTGCAAAATTATGTACATCCATGTGTACAGTATTCTCTGTGTATTGCATCAACACCGAAGCCTCTGTGTGTGTGTGTGTGTGTGTGTTATACACAAACATGTGGTGTGTACCACCCAGTACACTTACAATTGTCTACTGTAGAAGAGCTGCTGACATCAGTCACCATGCACTCACCTGTACACACCCTTCAGACCTATCAGCCATGTGCCACATGCAGTAACTGTTATACAGACCTGTTACTTGTGTACAGCTGTACCCAGGATATGACATAGTCAATGTGTCACCACAGTCTCATACACCTTGTAGGAAACAACAGCAGACCAACATCCTGCTGTCACATAGACGTCTGCAGCACAAACTGAATATGTTATGGAAACCACAATCAGTCCGTGTTAATAACAGCTATGATGCATCATGGCTGGACAGCTATACATCCTGACATGTAAGAATTAAACTTTCCAGCTGAAAACATGTTACACAGCATTACATTGCTAAACCTTAGCACATTCACCGTGTGCATCAGAACCATATCAGCCTGTTCCTGGATCGATGGTATGGGTGACAGGGATGTGGCACAGGTATCATCATATGGACAGGGTGTGTTGTGGGTTTGCCAGAGACCTAGGCTGAGCCATATATTTGACATCATTTGAGTGTGTTAGGGGGTTTCATTATCAATTGGGCTGTGCAGATCTGGTGTGTGTAGGTATGGGGTTGTCGTAGCTGTGTTGGTGGTGTGTGTGTGTGTGTGTGTGTGTGTGTGTGTGTGTGTGTGTGTGTGTGTGTGTATGCACACAGTTCTGCTATGTGGCTGCCCTATACAGGGGTTTGTTGGACAGCTGCAGACTGTACATGGCAGGGTGTTCTGTTCACTGTCTCTGGCCATGGACATGAGAACTGCGCCTGCCTGGGGTTCCACGGGCACTACCAGGTACAAGCCCCAGATATGGTATTCTCCCTTAATGGTGACAAATGTCCACTGGATCCGGGTCCCTGTTGGGACCAGCCAGGACCACGTGCACATGGCCTGCTGTGTTGTGGTGTGGACAGCACCCCTCCTGCAGTGCTACTACAGGAGTGGCTGTGACTTGTTGCACGTCCATGTAGACCTCTGCCTGTTGGTGTTGCTGACCTACGTCCACATTGCTGTCACTCTACTCCCACCATATGCTCTAACTCAAGACATTGCGCAGTCAAGGATTCCCACCATCTCACCCAACTGTCTATCCAGGACCTCTGCAATGTAACGGTGGGCACCTGCAAGATCAGGGATGTTGTCAAGTACAGCAGAATGAATAGCCCTCTGGAGCCTCAGACTCTGTCTGGTATAACATTCCATATGTGCCTGTGCCTCCATGACAGCCCAAACATGCATCTGTTGACACCTGCTCTGGCACCTCTGCCAGGGGCATGATGGCCAGCAGCCCTCCTATGAGCACCCCTGTATCTGCCTGTGTGGTACCTTGCTGGTCATCCAGCTATGGCTGCTGTGTACAGACACACTTGCCATAGTCACCACACTGTCCTGTCCCATGACACCACCTGCCAACTGTCCCTCATCTATGGCCACTAGTGATGGGATATGTATAGGCATTGTGACTGTGTGCAGGGATGGGGTGGATAAAAGTGGGATGTCAGTCAATGGCACAGCTTCAGCCCCTGTGCCTCACAATACCTATCATCATTGTCAGAGTCTGTATGGACACTAACATCAGTTTGCCTGCAGGAGGGACCCTGAATCACCTCGCCATCTGTAAAGGGAAAACAAAAATGTAATTTAAGACCTGTATGTCATTGCTTACCTCTACACACACTCACACACTCTCTCACACAAACACACACACACATACACACACTTACAGGTGAGGTGGCACAAAGATATTACACAGACCTCTCATTACCCAACAGTCAACATGCTTGACATATGGATCTCAACAGCATGCGCTGCAGCCATACTTAATTCTTGTTACCAACATTATACATCTCTGTGATGCATGAGTTGTGTTAGTAGGTGATGCCCCTTCCCCTGGAACACACTGCACCCATATACACAGTATTGCTGTGCACCTGTACAGCACACTGGCAGGCACTGTGCACCATACCTCACGAGTGTACACACCATTGCTGAATGTGTATATGTGTGGCAGTTATGTTTGCTCTGTTGCTCACAGCCCCTATGTGTTTGTCTGACACATACCTGGGATGCTACGAGGACAGATGTCAATAGTGAATGCCTGATGTCTGATTTGCAGATCTCATCATCAGCGGTGCATGTATGATTAATAAAATCCAATTACACTGACAACCTTGAAAGTTTACTGTGGCTATGAGGAGTGTACACACCCTTATTGACATGCCAGCCTCTTCCATGATATGCAATGGTGCCACAATACTGCATATGTTAACATTCACACACCTGATATGTGACATATGACCTGTGCAATCAAATGCAATATCAAATAAATGTGTTAGCTGGCAGATGCTGATTGAGATGCATACAATATGTGGGTTGCATAAGTGTGCACACCCTTAACATGATGGTTTGTTGCACCAACTGTTAAGTGAACTACAGCAGTCACTATTCCTGGAAGGGGTATACCAGCATGGCCCATCTTCACTTGCCATTATTTGGTTACTCCGCCCTACAAATCTCCCCAACTCTGCCAGATTGCAAGGTCAGCTCATGTGTACAGCCCTTGGAGGTCACACAGTGCCTTCGCTATTGCTGTGGAGTCAGGGCTATGCCTGGTACAATTCATGACCTTGACTGTGTTCAAATACAGCTATTCTTAGCGAGCTTTGGATGTATGCTTCAGTTCACTGTTGTGTTTCAGGATGACACCCCTCCCCATACTCAGCCTTTTTGCAGATGCTTGACAACTATGGGCCATACATGAGTGTCATTTTGCAGTGTTCCAAATTCAGAACACCATGTCTACCGGCCTAGTTCCTGCTAAGAACAGCAAACCTAAAGGTGTACACTGACACCAGCAAGGTACAGATGGGGATGGTGGGCCTGAGGTGGAGTGAGGTTTTGCTTGTGCAGCACATGTATCTTAATTAATACTGTCTGTAAGTTTCAGCCTTGGTCTCAGTACACCATTACACATTGCAACACATGCCTTTGGGGGACTTTTGATGTTCTGCATAGCCTACCTGTAGAGAGCCCTGGATGATGTTTCCTGCATAACAACTCTTCCATCGGAATACCCTAACCCATAGGCCACACGTATGCAGAGTCCAGGCAATTGTCAACACAAGTACTGCACAGACAGTACTTGCTATTCATTCCTGCAAGTCCTCAGTGTTGCTGCATGTTTCTGGGCAGCCTCCATGACCAGTTTGCAACATGTGTTGTCAGTGGTCTTGAATGGGCATCTGTTTATTTCCTACATTAATGTTGTCCCACACTTCATAGTCACATATATGACTGCACTGTTTGCCATGGTATATGCAATGGTGAGGTAAAGCTATGTCTCCTATTTCTGAGTGATACCTTTTGGATATGGGATTCATTCCATGGTTTGTAAGATATGTGCAAGTCACGGCTGCCTCCGCTGCAGGTGAGTGTGCAAATGTCATGGACATGCTTCTTGGACAGCAGTCCATTACTTGGTGTGACATTGAGGCCCTGTACTTGATGGAAGGTGCATACTCAAGAAGAGCGAATGTTATCAGTACCTCAAAAGCTGCTTCCACAATATGTTATTTGAAGTGTGTGCACACATATGCTTCCAGTGTTTGTTAAGGTATGTATTCCCCATATTTGCTGTCCTAACATAGGCTTCCATATTACACATTAATTGCTCATGTTAGGATCACATTACAGGTTGTAAAAGGTGTGGAATGTGGTATTGTGATATGCTGTAGTGTAGATCTGTAAGACTTGCCATTGTAATAGTGGTGTATACACTGTTGTAGCCACTGTATAAGGGTAATGTTTCAGACATGTCCCTACTGTAGGCCATTTGTCCCACCATTATGTTCATCTCTGTCCACACATCTTGCACTGACAGGTTGTTGGGTATACTGCAGGACTCTTACATACCCTTCAGATATGCTACCATGGTGACCACTGTGATGCAGTGCAGTTAACATCAACAGTAAGTGAACATGTACAGTATGCATTATGGGTAGGTGTGTTAAATGTGTGCATGGCAAATACCATGGCCATAACATGGCTGGTGTATTGGCAAACCTGAACAAAAAAACTCAATACTCACCAGCTACAGGCTGCTGCCCCAGAGGTATACCAGAGGGACCTACATAGTTGTGTGAGAGATGTAATGTCAGAAGCCACACTTGTGGTATTGGTACAGGATGGGATCAGCATTTCAGTACATCAACAGTACAAACTCACAATACTAGCGATTACGCACATCTGTTCATTACTACACTGCAGCAACAGACTATCTTATCTGACATATGCATGTAGATACTTTACAGATGAAGATGGATAAGTAACAGTGGTCTACTAATGTGCCCTGGGGCCTTACCTGCAGTCTCTTCATCCATTGTGTGGGTGGCACCCACCTCCACAATGCTATCGTCAGGTTCCTGGCTTGGCTGGTGGACGGGTGCCCCAAGGCTGGCAAGGAGCTCCTCAGCATGTGTCAGTGGGGGCTGGATGACATGACCCCACCTGTGGCTAGCTGGTCCCTCCTAACTGCAGCAACATGCTGATGGGTGTGGCAGATGAGATCAGTGCAACAATGTAGCACCTGCTCATAACTGTGGTTATGCAGGCCAACATCGTTTACCCAGTGGACAAGCTCATTCCACAGGGCAGTCTTCTCCTGCAGATCATGGGCTGTATGCCCAAAGAGGGTTCTGTGGTGATGCACAAGGTCGTTTATTATTATTTCATTCTCCTGTGGAGTATAAGCAGGGAGACACTCCTGGGACATGGTACCTGGAAGACATACACAGGAAAAAATGTTCCGAGGACCTCATATTGCAAGGATATAATAGTTGTTAATTGACACCCCCCACCATATCTGCAACAATAATCTGAACACACAAATCAATGGGTATATTTACACCAAACCTACTGTTGGGACATATATCCTATTGTGCAACAAATATTGAAATGTGTTTCTATTCATGTTCCATGTTGAAACGCTATCATTGGTGGCCTTTTGCTAACAATGTAACCTGCATGCCATTGTAATGGTCACTGTGGTTCCATATATGCATGTGTTCTGTTTGCTATGCAACTGTTCTAAATCTGGTGTTTTGGGTTAATGGGAATATCTATGCATGCTGTTATACCTAGTCCTGGATTGTGTTCACTATTACTACCCGCATATGTTCTAAAACTGCAACACAATAGCATGTTTGGGAAGGCTGTTCCGAGCAGAACCACCTCTCCCACCTCATCTGGCCATGGCACCAGACCACAGCACATCTGGGACCCACCCCAAGACCTCCTCATCCGCTGGTCCTGCATTACCTTCAGGTGGAACCACCTCAAGGGATGATGCTCGTCCCCCCCCCCCCCAGGAGCAGGCACAGACAGGATCCTGTCACCTGAAGTCAGGTCCAGGGTCTGCTGCACAGGGAGCTCTGCAGAGACTTATGGAATCTGCTACACCAGCTTGAGGCCCTTGTGGTGCAATTACAGGGTCATCCTGCCCCTCCTGCTCAGCCCCCAGCACAGCCACCTTCAGGGCTGTGAAGGTGCAGTGGTGACTGCCCATGGGTGGGGACCTCAGTCCCACTGTATCCATTTTGGGGCTCATGGGCTTCCAAGTTCCAAACACCCCTCCTTGGCCAAGGTGTTTACCCACCACGTGTCATATACCACCCCTGTATGCTTTTAGAACACAAGGTAACCATGACACTATTACCATAATTTCAGAACTCTTGGAACTGGTCCTCAGTAAGTACTTTATTACTTTTGACAACAACTGTTACCTAGACAGCAGAGGGGTGGCCATGGGTTCCCCATGTGGCGGGGCTTTTGCTAACATTGTAATGGCATATTAGGAGAAGAAGTTTGTTTCAGTCAGATCATTTCCCAAAATGAGGTTCGATCTCTGATTCCAGGATGATATATGCATAATTTGGAAAGGCTCTAGTAGGGAATTGGAGAATTTTTTAGCATACATAAATGAAACTACTTCCTTCCTTTAATTTACATGGAAGTATAGCACTCAATCTATCGATTATTTGGATATTTCATTAAGCAAAGATTATTCCAACAATAGATATGTAGCTAGAATCTTTAGGAAGGAAACTTACTCCAATTCCTTCCTTTATTTTAGTAGCTCACACCTGTTTCACCAAAAGAGGTCGGTTGTCAAGGGGCAACTAGCTCGAGCGGTCCGGATGACCTCCTCTTTTGAAGACTTTCTTTATAAATGTGATTTTCTACATTCCATGTTCCTCAGAAGGGCCTATCCAGTAAAACTAATTGAGGAACTAGTGGAAGAAGTTAAAACCAAAAGACTGAATGGTCATTTCAAGCCAATTCTAGACAAGCAATATACATCAGTAGAATTGATAGACACACAGAAGCAGTTCTTAATGAGTCTAGTTCTCAGAACTTTAGTCCCAATGAAACAAAAGACATTTCATCAGATTTTACTAAAGCACTTGTCATTACTTATAGTAAGGAGGCCCAAGCTTTAAGATTAATCTTTGAAAAAAACTGGCCCATATTATTGGAAGACTCCCATGTGAGACAACATGTGGGGCATAAACCCACAATCATATATAGGAAGGGGCCTAATATTAAAGACCTACTTAAAATAAAGCAGGGAGCTGAGTCACGAGGTGGACAAGGAATGAACAAATGTGGGGCATGTTCCTGGTGCCACAAGGTTCGAGTAGCTAACAGTTTCATAGTGAGAAACACAATATATTACATGAACAATAAATACAATTGTTGGTCCAGAGCAGTAGTTAGATAGGAAACTCTGGCAGAGAATTTCTGAGCATGAATATGCTGTAAAGAGACAAAATCAGAACAATGTCTTGGCTAAACACATTCATTGTAATAGTGAACACAAGTTTAGCTTCATGGCTATAGATTCAGTACTTATACAGGATAACAAGTCATGGGGGCTACTTTTAGAGATAAAAGAGCTCGGGTGGCAAATCTGCTTACAGGCAGATAGTTGACCAGGTCTGAATGAGCATAGCCCAATAGCCCCTGTGCTGAAGTTAAAAGCTCGCAAAAGTAAAAAAGTGAAGGTAGTATCAGCTAAAACTTATTTAAATATATACATTTTATTTTATACAAGGTTTTTTTATTTGATGCAAGCATATTTTGCATCTTTTTAAATATTTATTATATTTAACTTATTGTAGTTGCACATATTTATTAAATAGGTGTAGTCACTTTTAAGAAATGTTTTTTATGAGATATTAAGCTATTGGAATTACATGTAGTTTTTTAACAGTAAAACACAGTTCATAGAAAAATGTTTACTAGAAAAAAGCTTTTAGCATTGGTCTTAGACTGTTTATATATGATATTAAATTCATTTTATTTTACAGTTATTTATAGTTTATTCATAAATTCAATAACCATAAGGAGTAGTAGGCAGATGCATTTAGAATGAATAGGTGCTCATGTTTATGTGTATGTGATTGATTTTAAGTTTTATTAATATTAATGAGTTGTTTAACCAATCAACGCTAAAGGAAGTTTATATAGGAAGTGAATGTGAAACTAACAGTTGTCTGATGAAGTTTAACACTTTGTTTAAATGAAAGCATGAACAGGATATTTTATTTCAAACAATAAAGTATTTTGTGTGATTTTCCAGTATCATGGGCTTGTCTTCTATCTAAACTTGCTGCCAGTAGAGTCCGTGAGCTGCCATTTTTATTTTATTCATATTTACACAATGCTTACACCTGGTAGTCAGAGCTGTGCATTGCTAGTCAGAGATGTGCATTGCATAGCATTGCTTATTTTTCATTTTATAGACTATCTGCTGTATGGCATTGATTCATCATTCATTACATATTATAAATTTGTTTACTGTCCTTGACATCCCCCAATGTGCTTTCATTATATTTATTCATGTGTGACTAGACTGTATGGAACACTTGTGTTTATATGAGGATTTCATAACTATATTAAACTGACACCTCATATCTGTACTTAATGCAGTACTCCAGTTAACAAATATATGTTATTTAGTAGGTAATACTAAAAAAAAAAAATTGTATGTATTGCTTTCGCATGTAAAATGCAAATTAGTTACAGTGGGGATCAAACCGGGAATGGCTGCTTGCAAAGGGTATGCTCTAACCACTACACTATTGCAATACTGCTTATAGTGGATGTCTCTTGCTATTTAATTTCTTGTGCTGTTTAAGCTGGACTAAGCATAGCTAAGCAATGGGCACATCCCCACAGCTACGCTTAAACTTTACCGCATTTATAAACAAAAACAATTTTGTTGTGTTATTTTATCTATACCCTTCAGAATATGCCTGCTAACGCTAAACCTGTTATTTTATCAACTTTCTGCTTTGTGGGACAATTGTCCCTTTTGGCTTTGTCCACATTCCATACTCTGATGGGTTGGGAGGTGTGTGCTATGTGTTTAAGCTGCCTGTGTTATCCTAATAGCTTTTGGCTTGGTAGCATACCTCTCAACCTCTTAGAGCAAAATATCTGGACAAAGCCTAAAATGATGGGGGGACAAATAGGGACAGATTTTAAATATTGCTTTTACAAACTTAAAAAGTTGACAGAATAATAGGTTTTACATTAGCATGAATTTTCTGAAGGAATGTCTGGAGTCTTAAACTCTAATGTTTTGTCATTATTTAATGACTTCAATCCTCAGCTATTGGCCAGAAAGGTACAGATTTTAGGGGGAACACACCAAAAATATGAGTCAAAAATCTGGACATTCTGCGAAAATCTGTACAGCTGAGAGGTATGATTGATAGGGACGATTGTCCCTTATGGCTTTGACTACAGATTTCTTTTCCTGATGGATTGGGGGTGTTATGAGCATTCTCGCTAATTTTTAATTGCTAAAAGGCAATTCTGGAGTGCAGGGGGTGTGTGTATTGTGAGAGCTCTGCTCTCAAACACACTCCCTGTGCTCGTACACAAAATTGTATCTGTTTTAGACCATGGCAAAGCTCCTTCATAAATATGCATGGAGTGCTGCCGTGCTGAACAGGAATGGTCCCTGCTATGCAGGAATAACTTATTCCTGCATGGCTGCTTGCTGATTCCCAGGGTATGTCTGCTATATAGAGCGAAAAAAATTCTTACTCCTTCTAGTAAGATCACCCTAGCTAACACTTATCTTTTACCCTCTCTTATCTATGGCGTATCTATTTTGACTAGCATCCATATATCTCTTAAATCACAAGTGACGCAATACCATCATAAGATAAATCAAAACTGGAACAATGCTAGCATAAGATAAATCACAACTGGAACAATGCTATAATAAGATAAATCACACCTGGAGCAATGCTATACTAAGAAAAATCGCACCTGGAGCAATGCTATACTAAGATAAATCACACCTGGAGCAATGCTATACTAAGATAAATCACACCTGGAGCAATGCTATACTAAGATAAATCACACCTGGAGCAATGCTATACTAAGATAAATCACACCTGGAGCAATGCTATATTAAGATAAATCACACCTGGAGCAATGCTATAATAAGATAAATCACACCTGGAGCAATGCTATAAAAAGAAAAATCACACCTGGAGCAATGCTATAATAAGATAAATCACACCTGGAGCAATGCTATACTAAGATAAATCACATCTGGAGCAATGCTATAATAAGATAAATCACACCCGGAGCAATGCTATACTAAGATAAATCACACCTGGAGCAATGCTATAATAAGATAAATCACACCTGGAGCAATGCTATACTAAGATAAATCACACCTGGAGCAATGCTATAATAAGATAAATCACACCTGGAGCAATGCTATACTAAGATAAATCGCACCTGGAGCAATGCTATACTAAGATAAATCACACCTGGAACAATGCTATACTAAGATAAATCACACCTGGAGCAATGCTATACTAAGATAAATCACACCTGGAACAATGCTATACTAAGATAAATCACACCTGGAGCAATGCTATACTAAGATAAATTACACCTGGAGCAATGCTACAATAAGATAAATCACACCTGGAGCAATGCTATCATAAGATAAATCACACCTGGAGCAATGCTATACTAAGATAAATCACACCTGGAGCAATGCTATACTAAGATAAATCACACCTGGAGCAATGCTATATTAAGATAAATCACACCTGGAGCAATGCTATAATGAGATAAATCACACCTGGAGCAATGCTATAAAAAGAAAAAATCACACCTGGAGCAATGCTATCATAAGATAAATCACACCTGGAGCAATGCTATACTAAGATAAATCACACCTGGAGCAATGCCATAATAAGATAAATCACACCTGGAGCAATGCTATAATAAGATAAATCACACCTGGAGCAATGCTATAATAAGATAAATCACACCTGGAGCAATGCTATAATAAGATAAATCACACCTGGAGCAATGCTATACTAAGATAAATCACATCTGGAGCAATGCTATAATAAGATAAATCACACCCGGAGAAATGCTATACTAAGATAAATCACACCTGGAGCAATGCTATAATAAGATAAATCACACCTAGAGCAATGCTATACTAAGATAAATCACACCTGGAGCAATGCTATACTAAGATAAATCACACCTGGAGCAATGCTATAATAAGATAAATCACACCTGGAGCAATGCTATACTAAGATAAATCACACCTGGAGCAATGCTATACTAAGATAAATCACACCTGGAGCAATGCTATACTAAGATAAATCACACCTGGAGCAATGCTATAATAAGATAAATCACACCTGGAGCAATGCTATACTAAAATAAATCACACCTGGAGCAATGCTATACTAAGATAAATCACACCTGGAGCAATGCTATAATAAGATAAATCACACCTGGAGCAATGCTATACTAAGATAAATCACACCTAGAGCAATGCTATTCTAAGATAAATCACACCTGGAGCAATGCTATACTAAGATAAATCACACCTGGAGCAATGCTATAATACTGTAGCTAGATTTCCAGCTAACCTGCCATATAAAGCTCATCATTGCCCTAAATGATGTGCTCTCAACTGGTTAGAACTCCCGCATCAGCTAGCCCATAAACAACATCTAAACCATAAAACACTATATAATCCCTCTAGCTGCTCTACTATCTTCTCAGTACTGCATCTCTGTCTCCCAAATCACCCTCTGTGCTCTCAAGACAAAAATCTGCTTGAAATCTATAAACTAAAAAAAAAGTATTGGACAAAGTCTATACTGACACTGCATATCCAAACTATGGAACTCTATTCCAGATTCAATCAGAACTATATCTAGCCTCCATGTATTTAAGTCCGTTCTCAAAGAATTTCTCACTAACTCAGACTAGAGTGGCACATTGGTGCAGCGGTAGCATTTGACCTCACAGCAAGAGGTTCTCTGGTTCGATTCTCAGCTGGAGTGCCTTCTGTGTGGAGTCTGCATGTATTCCCTATGTTCGTATAATTTTCCTTTGGGTGGTCTGGTTTCTGCTCACATTTCAAAGACATGCGTCTGGAACATTTCTTCCCAGGCATCCACTGAAAACTGGCTTTGTTCCAAGTTGGACTTTCTCAGTAAACAAATGCTAAATAAAAATAAATAAGGAATATGCACCTTACCTGTGTGATCTAACAAATACTTCATATTCTTATTAACTGTGATGACCCTCCAATGGACCAGTAATCAAGGAGCCTCAATCCTCATCACTGGCATCTGTGGGGGGAGGTTCACTGGGAGAACAGCAGTTACACACAGTATTTCCAGATGCAGCTCTCTGCAGAAAAGTGCAATTTCCCGTAAGGGCACACAGACCACAGCCAGTTTGGGCTGGTTTCTCTCTCTTTCTTCAGATCCCCAATAAGACTCCCCACTGGCACACCTATATAGATGAGATCTCAGCTCAGTGACCATGCCAAGACCTCCAGCACCATCTCTGTCCAACCAGTGCTTCATGCCCCTGCCCAAGAAGCTGACACGCACACTTTGTTTGATTTACACACACACACCTGGGAAAGGCTGGCACAGGTTTATTAGCTATGCCTTCTTCTGCCCAGACTATAAGGTAGTTATCATTGCCACCAACCACTCCTTATCAGCTACTTTAGAGCCCTTACCAAGGGTGGCCAATTCTACTGTGTAATATTACTACTAATACAAATGGTAGTTTGACCAAGAGCAAGGCTATTAAGAGTGGCCCACACAGTGTCACCAAATAAATATGTGAATACTCTCAAAACAAAAAAATATCTCTACACAGATCAGCCACAATTAAAGGTCTAAATATATTTAATAATAAATAGTAAAAGAACAAAACAATACTAAATATATATTCACAGGGACATCAGAGTTCAAAACCACAGGAAGTATTTAAATAACATTGCAGCACAGACTCACATAAATAAAGAAAACATCTAAACTGTGCTTTGATATATTCCTGACTGAATCTAAGAGAGTTACTATACCCTAGACACTTACTTCATTAGAGTAAGGCAGATGTGGTGAATGTTTTTTATGGTTGTTGTCATGCCTAAGACAGAATGCAGAATGCTCTGTCTCACTGAGAGACTTCTCAAAATAATATCTAAAATATTAATGCTGGGATAGCTTGCAAAATGACATAATTTCTGGTAATCTGACTTCTAGTTCTCATGCAACCCCCTATTGCTGGCAGCATTTAGCATCTACCTGTAAAGGTATGCAGACAAGGGCTTTTGCTCAGATCTTTGGAAGGTGCTGGAAGTCATAAAACAATTGCATTCCTTTATGCTTACAAAATAGCAATTAGTTCACCCAAAGACAATACAGAAATCTTCTTAGTACAGCCTTTGTATCTCTAGCTGCATTGAAACATGAGAGCCTATAAAGTGAGTTCATTTCAGATATTTTTTTTCTAAAGGTTGCTGGACTGATATTAACCCTCCAGTTTCCTCTATCAAAACATATACATTTAAACAGTTACAATAGTGCATGTACATTTCTGTCCTCTTCCAGTAGGGCTCACTGTGGATGCATTTTAACACAAGCACTTTACAAACACCTTTTCAACACAAACATCTGTACAGAACAGTTTGATATACACATGGCATACAGTTGTAATACATCTGTAACACAATAATCTTATATAAATTTGTTTGATATTCACAAATTACATACAATTATTTACAAAATTCCAGCTAGCTGTGCTGGCAGTGCCTCCTTTTGTCACACTAACTTAATCTGTTATCATACTATCCTTCTATACCTTTCAACACCTGCCCTCTCCCTACTCTTTGGGTGCACTTATAGTTTTCATTTTTATTTCCTAGCATATTTAGACTATATTTCTAATAATTTTGCATATATTGGTTGTCATATTTAATCATGATTTTTTATTTATTTTTATTTTTACATCACTGGTGTCTCTGCATGCTTTATTGCATCATATAAAACTGTATGCTCTGTTTTATTAGATTTTTGCTAGTGTTTTATTGGATGTTGTTTAACTCCCTGGAGCTTTTCTCACAGCTGGACTCTCCTGGTAAACAAATGTCAATAAATAAAATAATATTTCATAACATATTCGATAGGAGATTGTGTCCTTGTCACACTTGACATACAATCACTGTTTACTGTTATTCCCAACAATGTTGGCCTTGTATATATATCTGATTACTTGAAAACACACAGTGACTATAGCTTGGTCAAGATTGACCTATTGGTACATTTTTTAGAACTAGTGTTGGAAAATAACATCTTTGTCTTTGATGAAACGATCTACAGACAAGTGGATGGTGTAGCAATGGGGACACCATGCGTGAATAGTTATGCCAACATGTTTTTAGTTCACTGGGAGGAGCAAGTCCTGTTTGATCTTGAAATTTTCAAACAGCATGTAATGTTTTTCAGACGTTTTGTGGACGATGTCTTTATTCTGTGGAAAGGTTCAATAGATGAACTGCTATTATTGCTAGAGGCAATGAATGAGTTGAAAAGTTATCTTACATTTACTATGAATCACTCATTATACAGCATTGAGTTCTTAGCTCTATATATAGAAAAGCTCCCCAATGGCCTCATCAATACTGGCGTATTTAGAAAATCATGCTATTGTAATTCCTTACTAATGAGATCTAGTATGCACCCAGCTTTTGTGTTTAGGAACATTATTAAAGGTCAGGCCATTAGAGCCTCCAGACTAAATCCAACTCAAGCAGGTTTCCTATCAGAGTTAGACAACCTGAAAGGAAGGTTGACAGATAGAGGCTATAGCACTGCAGAGGTCAGTAAGAGCTTAGAAAATATACAAGATTTAAGACAGACTATAGCTACACCTTACTTTGGACCCATGGAGCAAGTAGGTGTTATTGATAGGGGTACAATTACCCCACATATTGTGAAATTTACTACTACTTTCACATCTGACCATAACGAGATCAGAGATATCATTAATACATTTTGGACCATTCTACAGATAGACGATGATCTCAGAAAGATTGTTGGGGATACTCCGAGGTTCCAATATAGAAATAAGAGTAACCTTAAACAGATGTTATGCTATCCGAGACACACTAGACGAGATGAGGTGGCAGGGAATACTATGCCATGTGGGCATTGCAACTTTTGCTCTTATATTGATACAGCCACTGAGTTTACACATCCTGATTCACACAAAGTGTTTAGAACTAATACAACTGCAGACTGCATGATGTGTAATGTGGTATATCTTGGGGTTTGTCAAGCCTGCTCTAGTTTCTATGTGGGCAAAACAAACCGTAAGCTCAGAGATAGAATGAGGGAACATATATACCACATCAGGAAGGGTTCCAGCCATAATGCCTTAGCTAAACATGTGAGTCTTTATGACAACACACACACATTCTTATTCAGGGTTTTAGAGGTTGTAACACCGAACAAAAGAGGAGGTGACATTAGTAGTCAAACTGAAAGTAAGGAAAGTGACTGGATTGTCCGATTAAGAGCTGACAGTGGATTAGGCCTGAATGAGAGAGCCTCCATTAAACCCAGATTGAGGAGACGCAGGAATATAAAATGAATATATCCACACATTTTTGCTGCACTTAAGTGTATATGTTCTGACTGAATAATTAAGGAACTTACAAATGTTTTCAGTATTTAGATGTAAGTAGGATTTTTCTTGCAGCCCATGACATGATATTTTAGCATACTTAACGTTTTACATTTTTTGATCTATTTGTCTTTTTATACATATGTGTATTATACTATTTATTCATTTTTCATTCACCCTTGAATGTTAGATATAAACACTTACACTCATATGCCTACATTTTTTAGTATTGCCAAGTATATGAGATTTTTAACATTTCCCTTTTAATTGTGTCAGTTGTGTTAATTGTTTCTCTTGCTACACCCATATATATACTGGGGAATTTTAACTTGTGTACCATTCAATAGATCTGAAGAAGCTCTTAGCAGCGCTTATCTGATGGAATAAAGATTTTAAGCCACTAGTGTTTGTGGTTCACTTGCTTGGACATTACTGGATTACTACTTTTGTTTGGGATTTGAATATTCTGTTACAATAGTTTTTGTTTTTTGTACCAAAGAGATCAGCGTCGCTCCTTTCTACACTTGTTGGATTTTTTTATATTTGCTTTTTGAATAGGAGCATTTACCTGGCAGGAGGCTGTACCTTTTTTATTTCTTCTTACATCACATTTACATCCACCTGCAGGAGCGGATCTATCTACAATTTTATATTTGGAACTATCGTACTTTGCACTGGTTGTTTATTATCTACAGGGATTACAGTGTAATCATGGCCAGTATTGAGCTTGATTACGTTCCACGAGGTGAAAACCAGCAGAATGAAGCCTTACTGTGTAGATTTAAGCAGTACCTTGATGGTACTGCTGCTTCCTGTTGGCAATTGGAAGGTTTGGTGCCCAAAGATGATGTCACCACTCAGTCAGTGGACATGGAGAAGCTACACAAGCTTCTAGACGATGTCGAGAAGAATTTCTTTAAATGAAAGAGACTACAAGTGCAGCAGATGCACCTACAGTACTGTCTGGACATGAAGATTGTTCCACGAGGCTTACGAATCTTTAACATGCCTAGCCAGGGTCGCAACTACCCTGACTTGCTGGCAGCTTGGCAGAAACTGAATTTAGATGCTAGTCGCAAGTACCTGGAACTTCTCATAACTTATTTTGGACCTGAGAAGGCTGCACTTACTGAAAACATTAATAGTAAGCAGAATTTAATTTTTAGTGAGTTTGAACATGACATAGTGCAACCACTTTTTGAAAATTTACTTGATAGCGTTCTTGCATTGGAACGCAAGTTATTTCAGCAGAAAAGGCACAAAATAATCAGAGACTTGAACGATTTTAAATTAGGCCATGTCTTCACATGGCCTAGGAATAATTATAATAATACTAGTAATACCGTAAATTCTAATAATGTTATTAATGTTGATAGTAATTTCAATAGGAATTACAGGCATTTTGACAATGTGAGCACTGTTATCAATGAAGACAATGCTAATAGCGTTAGAACTGAATGTAATGGCACTAATGAGACGTACGATAGAGTATGTCTGAACTCAGTAGATACTTTTCAATCATCTCAAATTACTACTCGAGTTGTTTCCAACAATGTTTCCAATGAATGTGTAATAGAGGAGGCTATCACAACCAGTAGCCGTCCATCTGCGACTACTAAACAGAAGAAGGGGGTGGCATTGATAGATACTAGTGTACACACAGATGTTATAGAATCCAATGATGTGACCAATGTTGTGACTAATAGCGATTCCAATGATGTTATACATATAGTACACTCCAGTATGCACACTGATGCGAACCTTTACCCTGATGTACGGATTATTAAGAACAATCCAGTCAATGTAGAACAAGGGACAGATGTAGTTGTTAGACCTAAAACACAATGTCATAAAATAGGTGCCTGTCCCGATACTGCTTTGAATGTTTCTTTTCCTCTTCCAGTAAGACTAGAGAAGGGCCCGAGACGCACACGCTCTATGAGCCGAGGACGTAAGAAGAGGTAGCTCTCAGAAGAATTTCCTCAGAATCAAACCCTGAAGAGAATGTGGAACAGCATGGAGAAACGTTAGTATATAATCTATCTAGTATAATGTTAACAGATGATGATGTGAAATTGTTGAGTAGAGGAATGAATTTCATCCCCAATAGCACTAGTGCCCTGACTGAAACCATGACAGACTTAAAACTGTTCTGTAGGAACGTCATGCTTAAGCTTATACACAAAGGCTCTGATATAGGTGAATCAAAAGATAGGCAGTTTGCTTTTAAGAACCTAAGTGAGTATATACCTGTCAACCATCCATTAGTAGAGACGTTTCAGCACCTCACGGAGGAGGAACTTTATAAATACTATAATAAAGGTCCGAACAAGAGATTCTATAAGAGAGATAATTTAACGCACAAAGAGAGGATCAGTCTTAGGAAATTGCAGGACATTAATACCATTGTTATTAGACCGGCAGACAAAGGTGGCTGAGTTGTTGTCATGGATATCATGCATTATTATCAATCAATGAAGAATATGTTGAATGACAGCTTTTATGAAACTATTACATCCGATACATCCTTAGAGATCATAAGGCACATTAAAGATATACTATCTGATATACATATGAGCCTTTTGATTGATAAAGATCTTTATGAGTATCTTACCATCAAAGCCCCCATGATTCCTATCATGCACGGTCTCCCGAAGATACATAAAGATGCCCGTGACCCGCCCATGAGACCTATAGTCTCTGGTCGTGGATGGGTCACTGAGCATCTTTCAGTCTATATAGAGAAAAATCTAAGACCTATCCTTAATGACAACAGATATGTGTTAAAGGACTCCAAACAGTTTTTGTTGGACCTCTATGAATGTATTGAACAAAGTAATTCGATAGGAGATTGTGTCCTTGTCACACTTGACATACAGTCACTGTTTACTGTTATTCCCAACAATGTTGGCCTTGTATATATATCTGATTACTTGAAAACACACAGTGACTATAGCTTGGTCAAGATTGACCTATTGGTACATTTTTTAGAACTAGTGTTGGAAAATAACATCTTTGTCTTTGATGAAATGATCTACAGACAACTGGATGGTGTAGCAATGGGGACACCATGCGCGAATAGTTATGCCAACATGTTTTTAGCTCACTGGGAGGAGCAAGTCCTGTTTGATCTTGAAATTTTCAAACAGCATGTAATATTTTTCAGACGTTTTATGGACGACGTCTTTATTCTGTGGAAAGGTTCTATAGATGGACTGCTATTATTGCTAGAGGCAATGAATGAGTTGACCAGTTATCTTACATTTACTATGAATCACTCATTATACAGCATTGAGTTCTTAGCTCTATATATAGAAAAGCTCCCCAATGGCCTCATCAATACTGGCGTATTTAGAAAATCATGCTATTGTAATTCCTTATTAATGAGATCTAGTATGCACCCAGCTTTTGTGTTTAGGAACATTATTAAAGGTCAGGCCATTAGAGCCTCCAGACTAAATCCAACTCAAGCAGGATTCCTATCAGAGTTAGACAACCTGAAGGGAAGGTTGACAGATAGAGGCTATAGCACTGCAGAGGTCAGTAAGAGCTTAGAAAATATACAAGATTTAAGACAGACTATAGCTACACCTTACTTTGGACCCATGGAGCAAGTAGGCGTTATTGATAGGGGTACAATTACCCCACGTATTGTGAAATTTACTACTACTTTCACATCTGACCATAACGAGATCAGAGATATCATTAATACATTTTGGACTGTTCTACAGATAGACGATGATCTCAGAAAGATTGCTGGGGATACTCCGAGGTTCCAATATAGAAATAAGAGTAACCTTAAACAGATGTTATGCTATCCGAGACACACTAGACGAGATGAGGTGGCAGGGAATACTATGCCATGTGGGCATTGCAACTTTTGCTCTTATATTGATACAGCCACTGAGTTTACACATCCTGATTTACATAAAGTGTTTAGAACTAATACAACTGCAGACTGCATGATGTGTAATGTGGTATATCTTGGGGTTTGTCAAGCCTGCTCTAGTTTCTATGTGGGCAAAACAAACCGTAAGCTCAGAGATAGAATGAGGGAACATATATACCACATCAGGAAGGGTTCCAGCCATAATGCCTTAGCTAAACATGTGAGTGTTTATGACAACACTCACACATTCTTATTCAGGGTTTTAGAGGTTGTAACACCGAACAAAAGAGGAGGTGACATTAGTAGTCAAACTGAAAGTAAGGAAAGTGACTGGATTGTCCGATTAAGAGCTGACAGTGGATTAGGCCTGATTGAGAGAGCCTCCATTAAACCCAGATTGAGGAGACGCAGGAATATAAAATGATTATATCCACACATTTTTGCTGCACTTAAGTGTATATGTTCTGACTGAATAATTAAGGAACTTAC
>NC_056747.1:1353009241-1353116071 GCF_019279795.1 Protopterus annectens
ATAGCTTAGCAGCATTATGAGATGTTTATCATTGTTATTTGTATATATATCCAATGTTTTATAAATGTGTATATGAATTTTATAGGTTATAGTAGATAGGTCTAAATCTGCAATATATGTTATGTATGAGGAGCTTTTAAATGTATAGTTTGTATTTATAGCATATATTATTAATTATCTACTTGCTTTTAAGCTATATATGTTTTAATGATTACTTTGCGCTAATAACCATGAAGCTACGATATGGCTGTAGAATAGTTTATATTGCCAGACGACTGAAGGATGTGATGTAATAGTTTTAACCTATCAAGGATAGACAAAGGGATATTTAAATGGTATGTGTAACCTTTTACCAGCACAAGTCTGATGAAGCCGATGGGTGAAAGCGCTTACTGTTGCTGTTGAAATAAACGTTTTATGGTCTTTTATATACCAGCTTGGATTTTTCTCCTTCTATGTCGTTATATACGATTAGAATTAATACAAGTTTGGGACTGCGGAAGCCGTGGTGATTACTGTGGCTACATTTTTGTTATATGAAAATATATATATATATATATATATATATATATATATATATATATATATATATATATATATGTAGATTCACTTCATAATCTCAAAATACTGATATCAAATTTCAGTATCTCGTGAACATGAAGCCAAAAATCCATATTACCGAAGCCACAAAACAGCGAAACACAAAATCTCGAACACACACAGCACACACTACACAACACAGACACATACAAATACACATACCTTCCAAAACTTTCAAAAAAGAAATACAACACACACGCACACATACAAACAAACACACAAACCTACCCTTACTATATGCAGGGGGGCAAGACCCCCTGCACCCTCCATGTGGGGGGCTGTGCCCCTTACACCCCCCTACTTATATATACTAACTACGAGGTTGCACTAAACACCAACACACACAAAAACCACCAACGTACATTCCACAACCCCCTCGCACAAATACACATCACACAGATAAAAACACCACCACTCTCAACACTGACACATTCACACTCTCACCTACATACCCCAACCCACACCTAACACTCCCCGACACACTCACAAACACACAAACCCTCCCCAAAATCCTTAAAAAAGAACACTTACCTAATGTGCTGTCAGTACCATGGGTTCGACATTTCCGGGTTCGATATTCTGCAGTTTCTCGCATCTGCAGATTCAACACTTTGGTCTTGAGATGCTGAAATTCGACATTTCAGTATTTCGAGATTCCAAAGTGAAAATATATATATATATATATATATATATATATATATATATATATATATATATATATATTAGACATATATATACATACTTATACATACATATATAAAATCACCTAATAGCAGGTTGCCTCCATAAAGATGGCTTATTATTTAGCGCTTTCATCTTTTCAGTCCCAGTGGAACTCAGCAGACTACAAACACAGCAAAAATGAACCAAAAAACTGTATCCTCTAAAAGTAAAGGTGGTCAAACCAGGAAAAGCCAAGAACATCAGGAACTGGTAAATCATTTTTAGAGTGTAAAATCTGTTAAAATTGTAACCAAAAATAAAAACACATAGAAGATAGCTGCATAGGTTAAAAGTAGGCGCTTTTGTCCGGTATTACCGGCCTTGACATTTAAAATTATCATGTGATAGATTTAAATATGGTTTGATCACAAGATTTGGCAACTTAAAGACACATTGTAGCAACCACCTAGATTACCTCAAAGAAACAACGGACATGCATACCATAAATACTAATGTAAACCACCAAGAATCTAACTATGTAGTAAGAAAACAGAGCCAGAAAACATGATCATTATACAAATAAATAAAAGGAAATAAACTATTTTTCTTTTGTCAAAAGGTAAAGAATGTGTTAGAAAATGTTAATAAAGTCTGTTAATGATACTTGCCGGACATATGTTAAGTATTAAAAATTAAGGAAATACGTTGGACAAACCATAATCTACACCTTTTGAAAAAAATCATAAAAGACATAATTCTAGCATAATGGATAAAGGGTGCGTGACATTAAAATAAAAATAATAAAGTTAAATTAGAGTATCTAACCAGGTTAAAAATAAGAAAATAGTCTGTCATAACCCTTCATTTTAAGAAGACTCGAAATAGAAATGATTTCATTAAGGCCAGGTGGAGCAGAGGCATTCAGAATAATCTGCTACAAAAGTTTGCATTGCTCCAGTACAATACTCCAAGGGCCTCCTCTATGTTCATAGGTTCATAGGTAGATACTAGGCTATCTGCCCTAAGGCATTTATAAGCCTAGCCAGAGTGTATTTGGCTTCTGCCTCCCTATTAGATTAGCCAACTGTGCCTCTGTAAAGTAGGTCACAGAAGGTACCCTTTTAAGATTAGTTTACTGTGCCTCTGTCTAGCAGGGACACAGAAGAGATCCCAGGGGTGAATTTGCGATTTCCCATCCACGCATCTAGATTTCACTTGAAGAGGGTCAGCGAGGGGCTATGTCTAACATGAATTGGGATTCTATTCCAGAGTGAGGGGAGCCTCTGGGAAATGAATCTGTTCCTCCAGCATGTCCTATTTATTTTTTTGGTGAGGTTTAGGTCCCTGGAGCATTTAGCTCTAAGGGACATGGATTTTTTTGAGGTGGAGCATGTCCATTAATTCTGGGTTTGACATGGCTTTGTACATCAGGCATAGATCGCCTCTGAGTAGGCGGTAAGCAACTGAGTAGAGCTGGAGTTTCTTTAGTTGAGCTGCATAGGACATCTGTTTGTAACCCATGATACTCTGGGTGAGGTACTTTTGGGGTCTCTCCAGTTGCTGCAGGTGTCAGGTAAGGTACATCCTAAAAGGGGCATTGTATTCAATTATGGGCCTGATGAGTGACGAGTAGAGGGGCACAATGACCTCTCTTGATCTAGATGCGAACCCTTTTGTGATAAGGTGGGCTATATAGAAGGTCTTTCTAGCCAATTTGGCAATGTGATTATCAAAGGAGAGATTACTATCTACACGATCCCCAAATCTCTAATTACTTCTTCCATACTTAATGGATTACCACCTATGTGGTAATTTGTGGGCACCTTGTTTTTCCCAAAGGGGATGACTATGCACTTTTTAGCATTTAGCTTGAGGCTGTGGCTCTGGCACTAAGCATCTTTTGGAGGATGCTTGTGTCAGCTGGAGATTTGATTATGGCCCCCAGTTTGCAGTCATCTGTGAACTTTGTCAGCCATAATCCCCCCGAGTTAGCCTGAACCTCAGAGAAGTATATACCGAACAAGAGAGGTCCCAGAACTGAGCCCTGTGGGACGCCACTTGTAGGTATAAAATTAACTTGTTCCAAGCTGTAAAATTAACTTGTTCCATGACCACAAAGTCAAACCCATGGTCTTTATGGTCATTGGTATGTCTAAATAGGGCATTTAAGGCACCCTTTGTCACCACTGCTACTCTGCTTTGCCCTTAACCCATTAAGCTGTCTACTTAACAGCTTAGGTCATGGCTATAATTTGGCTCCCAGAAAACAACAAAGTGTAAAGACTTCTCATTTTGTCTTTGTCAATGATTTAAAACTGTATAGCTCATCAGATGAGGAACTGAAAGCACAACTACAAGTTGTCAAAACTTTTTCAGATGATATAAGAATGTCATTTGGTCTTGAAAAATGTGCAAAAGCAACCTTTAAAGCAGGAAAACTGCAGCACCAAGAAAACATCAGTTTGGGACAAGAATGTGATATAAAAGAACTTGAGCAAGGAAGAGTGCATAAATATTTAGAAATTGGTGATCAACAGTAAAACATAAACAAATGTAAATAAAACTTAGTAAGGAATTCTTTAGAAGACTTAAATTAATCCTGAAAACAGTGCTGTCATCTAGGAACAAAATCTAAGCTATAAACCAATTTGCACTTCCTGTCCTAACTTACAGTTTTGGAGTGACTGACTGGCCCCGAAATGTGTTGGATAGATTAGATAGGAACACAACAAGGATGCTTCATGCCCACCAAATGATTTATAAAAATCTGTACACACCAACATTATATATTCCCCATTCTGAAGAAAGGATGGGCCTCCTTGAAACTGATTACATGTACAGATCTGCAATCGTGGGACTCCACACATCTGCTAACTTCACAAGACCCAAATGTAGTGAAAGTTTTGAAACTTGAGGAGAATAAATCTATGATTACTTCCCTGCTTAGGCTAGCCGAAGCAGAAGAAGTGTCAAGCAGGAATGGAAATCAAACCAAAAGTAGATACAAATCGGGCAGCAACTGAATGTGCCAAAAAAACAAAAGAAAAAATATAAGGTGAAGGACCAGATGAGAAGGCAAGAAAGTTGAAAAATGCATACAAATAGTTGCAAGTATAGAACATTTCTGGAAGAACCTCATGTTGATCAGGATCAAATGCAGGAATGGTTAAGGAGAAGTGAATTTAAAACAAAAGATGAAAGGTTAATATTGGTGAACCAAGTTAGTGGGCTATGTACACATTGGTTTACAAAGTCCACTGAACATTTGGGAGAAACAGACAAATGTAGGTTTTCTAAAACAGAATTGGAAATGTTTGCACACCTTGTTGCTGGTTCTGACATAGTAATGGCAGAAGGACTCTATACTGAAAGGCATAATAATGTGGTGAGACTGTTGCACTAGGGATTGTGCAGACATTATGGTATTGAAGTGGCTGAAAAAACACTGGAAACATGAGCCACAAAGCATCATAGAAAATTATGAAGTCTACATCACATGGGATCACCCATTACCAACAGTTCAAAAGATAGATGCTAGAAAAACAGATGTAGTGATCCATGAAAAGAAGACAAAAGTAGCATGGATCATTGAAATTGCCACACCCAGTGACTACAGTGTCTTGTGTACAGAGACACAAAGTCATAAAATATCAGGATTTGTAGGCAGAAATGAGAGCAATGTGGAAGAAAGATATCCAGACAGTTCCAATAGTAGCAGGAGCAACGGGTCTTATAAAAAAGAATTTACAATCGTACTTAGACATGCTACCAATACATGTAACCCCATAGGAATTGCAGGAGGAGTCATTACTGGGCACATTGCGGGTGCTGCAAAGAGCACTTCTGGCTGACATCAAAGATTGAAACAATTGTCATTTCATGAACTTTAATCGTACTTTGACTTAGGAATGGGGTCCATTCTCGTTGTGGTATGAGAAACCCAAAAGACTTGGAGAAACTAAAAAAAGGCATTTGAAGTTTTTGTCTTTTGAATTTTGTAGATATGTTTGTATATTCATTGCTTTAATTTCTGCTCAGTTTTTCCAATATAAAAAAGTGGAGCAAGAATTACAAACAGCAGCATAAACAACAGCTTTAGTTTGGCATTTAAGGAACCCAGAAATAAAAATGTGTTTATGGCCCAGTGAAACTTGCTCACAACTTAAAATAAATCTGCACTGGGAATAACATCTGCATTTGGTCATTTTCCCAGACTGCCAACTATCACCCTTAGAGAGGCTGTTACAGAATTCTCAAAGTTTTTGTCCCTTTTATAAATAATTGTAGGACAGCCACCAAGTTTTTCATACAGTTCTTTATCTGCTAAAATCAATTGCCTGTTCTTATGAATAATATCAGAAATGGCCATACTGTCCGAACTGAAGGAAGTAAATGACATGCCGTTGACAACACTGGGTATAGTGAGGGAATTGTCCATAGGCTTTGGTTCCTGTGCATTAGTCAGGACTGCACTTACGCTTGTTTTAGGGGGATATATATCACGCCAGGTGAACCCAACAAAGGAAGATATTGACCCTTTTTCCTTTTATTTACAACCTCTGATTTAACAGAGTCAACAAAAGCCATGGAGTAAGCTCTGTTGAGAAATATTTGCTCTAAAAACATTCATCCATAAAATCATCAAAGTCTGTAACCATCCTGGCAGCTCTAAACATGTGTCCTTTTACAATGGCTTTTTTAACATGTAAGGGATTGTTGCTAGTGTAATGTAAGAACTTGTTAGAATGTGTTTTTCCTATAGACCTATGCTTTCAGACACTCATAGGCCTGATCTTTAAGGAGTAGAATATCAAGATAAGTAATGGACGCATTGTCAAAATTGTCTGTAATCATGTTACATTGCCTAGTCAATTTGTCAACACTCTTTTACAAATGTATGATTATATTACCTGCTTGCTCAACTGAAGCCAGTAAACTGTGCGTAACTTGTAATCATTTTGTGATTTTATTTACTGTATGTTTTACCTTGGAGCTTTTCTCCCCTGCCTCCACTGAAAATGGACATGTATCCAGTCGGACTATCCCAGTCAACAAATGTAAAATAAAATAAAATAAATAAATATAGTCCATAAAAGATGGAATGACCTCAATAGGTCCAGTCCATGCTATAAATACATCATACAAAAATCAAGCATACTTCTTAATGTAAGGGCAGTTAAACAGATAATGAAGTTCTCAAACCACCATAATAATGTTGGCATAAAGTGGCCCACAGGCAGATCCCATGGCTACCCCCTAGAGTGACCTTCACAATAGATACAATTGTTGTCCAACACCATTTCCCAAAGGTGGCTTAAGGTAATAATTTTGTCTTGCCCTATGAATAAATGATCAGTAAAAAATTCCATAAACCATTACAAACCTGTATCATGTGGGATGCAGGTAAAGAAATCTTTGACATCAATCGTAAGAAAAATGCCATCAGAAAATGCCCCTAACTCATTAAATTTAGTCAAAAAATCCCAGGAGTCCTGGCATAAATGGGGAATATTTGTGATATAATGTTTAAGCTGATTGTCAATGTATTTTGCAATAAAGCAAGTCTTAGAATTATCTACATCAATAATTGGCCTCAGGGTGGGTTGTTTAGATCCTTGTGGATTTTAGGCATGCTGAATATTGTAGGTAATTTTGAAGATTCTACATGCATGAAATTGAATTCCTCTGGTGATAGCTGCCCCTGGGTTAGCTTATCTTGGAGGAACTAATCAGTCTTCCTATAGGAGATATTAATCTCATTGATAGAAGCTTCGGCATGGGTTTCCTCGTACAAAATTTGGAGCCTTGGTCACAATCTAGCTGGCCCATAATGGTGTGGCCTCCTCCTTTATCAGGTTTGATCTCATCCATCCATCCATCCATCCATCCATCCATCCATCCATCCATCCATCCTCCCCTTAAAGTGCTATCACCTCTGTTATATTCTCACACTAACCCCTATCTCCTCCCCCTTAAAGAACCATCACTCATCTACCATTATCCATTACCCTATCACTCTATCCACAAATATCCCTACATTCCACCACCTATACCTAAACTAATGGCCCAAGGACCCTACAAACTCTTACCTTTATTACTACTCCTAACTATACTTATCATTCCCTTTCTACTGACTCTACGAACACCATACATTCCTAAGACTTCATACCTAAAACACACACACCTCTATCCTTACTCCTAGCTCCACTCACAGTCTTAGCAACCTCTCCAGCCCAGCTAAGTACTCAGCAGCCACATTTTATAGACTCCATCACATCTCTCATTGTAACCCACTAGCTAGAAAAATGAAGAATCTAATTTTTAAACTTTTACAACTCATCCTAAAAGTTCAGGTCCACTCCCTTTTAGATGGTGATATACACCCAAACCCTGGTCTCACCACAAGCACAGCTACACAGTCTGATACACTAACTCCTACTAACACACATACGCTTACCAAGCCCCCCAACTCTCTCCTGATAGCTCATCCTAACATTCGTAGCATCAATAATAAAATAGCTCACCTGCATGCCCTTATTGAGGTTCATTCCTTAGACATCCTCTGTCTGTCTAAAACATGGCTTAATCCATCAATACAAGACAGTGCAGTTCTACCCCCTGACTATAATATCATAAGACGTGACCGTAACACTAACAAAAGGTGGAGGCATAGCCATACTTTATAAAAATGGATTACAATTACCTTGCTAGACCCCAAACCTCCACTTTGCAACAATGCAGAAATTCTTCTAACTAAGATTCAGCTTAAATATAAGCAAAGCCATATATCTATCATGTGTCTATCTTCCCCCAGGCAATAACATCAACACATTAGAGGCTATCCTCAGCTGGCTGTCAAGCAACTACCCCCAAGAAACCATTATACTTGGAGATTTTAACATTAACTGGAACTCCTGTATATCTGAGCAGCCTTCTACTCATATCAACTTATATGGTTTTACCCAAACTATAACATCCCCTACCCGTACCAATAAAACTAACAACAAAACTAGTACCCTTGACTGGATACTCACTAATACTCCCCAACTAAACTATAAAACAGGCACCCTCCCTGAGGACGTAAGTGACCACTTGCTTACTTATCTAATCAGAACAAAAACTGAAGTCCCAAACTCAACCATCTGTAGAACTATTCGCACTAACAAAAATTTTAACCCTGCTCACTTTCAAGCTGAACTAGTCACCTGTGACTGGTCACCCCTGAAATACCTCCCAATAGATAATGCTGTGAAATACTTTAACTCTAAATTTCTATCCATTTTAGACAGCCATGCCCCATTACGCAAAGTTAGAATTAGAACCAAACCAGCACCATGGCTCACCAAAACTACCAAACAAAAAATCCTCCAAAGAAATAAACTATGGGCCAAATGGCACTCAACAAAAACCCCCTCAGATCACCTGCAATTCAGACAGCTAAGAAATTAAACAAAAAAAGCCATATTAGCCGATAAAAGAAACTACTACTAACAGCTACAACAAACCCACCAAAATAATCCCCAAAAATTCTGGCGAGGTATCAATAACGTCCTACACCCTGGATGCTCAAGTACTCCCTCTCCCTCTGGCTCTGATCACAACAATCCCATCCAAATAGCTGACTCATTTAATACTTTTTTCACTGAAACTATACAATCCATAGCCAACCAGCTATCCCCTAGCCCCCCATGCTCTCCCGCAACCTCTACCAATAATCCTCCTCAATTTAATTTTCTGCCAGTGCCCACGTCACTCATCTGTAACCTCACAGAGAAACTTAAACCCACTACACTCTCTGCTGATCTATTACCTGCAGAATACCTGCAACAAGCTGCTAAAGTCATAGCCTACCCCATATCCATCCTCATTAACAGAACTATTTCTGAAGGAACTATTCCCCTAATCTGGAAAGTCTCTCACATTATTCCCCTGCATAAGGGTGGTATCTCCAAGGAGTTGTCCAATTACAGGCCCATAGCTATTCTATCTCCTTTGGCAAAAATAATGGAAAAATGTATTCACCTACATCTGTTAACCTACCTACTTGATCACAATTTATTAGCACCCTGTCAACATGGCTTTAGACCATTTCATAGCACCACCTCTGCTCTCTTATCCTTCAATAACCATATTAACAGTAATCGTAATAATGATACTCTATCCTCAGCCATATTTATTGATCTGTCTAAAGCATTTGACATGGTGAATCACCACCTCCTTATAGACACACTCAAAAACCTGTCATAGGACAACCATACTATACAGTGGTTCCAATCATACCTACATAACAGGCAACAGGCTGTACTATGGGAAAATACTTTATCTTCCCACGTCCCAGTCACTCTAGGGGTCCCACAAGGATCTATATTAGGCCCATTACTCTTCTCCATCTTTACAAACAACCTTCATTCTGTAATTCCTCAAGCTGACTGTATCCAATACGCTGACGACTCCACACTCATATGCGCTGCTGCTTCTCAATCAGAACTTCAGTCACTAACCCAAATGACCTTTAGTACAGTTGAAAACTGGCTCCTACAAAGACGTCTTATCCTTAACCCCAAAAAAATGAAAATGTTACTATTCACCCCCACTCGCAGAACCTCCCCACTTAACTTTACTATCACTTCAAATAACGGAATTATAATATCTCCTGAACCAACCACCAAACTACTCGGAGTACTAATAGATAATAACTTGTCTTTTGAACCTCACATTAATAACACCATAAAGACAGTAAACAAGAAACTAGGTTCCCTCTACAGAATCAAACCCTTTCTAACACCTCCAGCCAGGGTTACCATTGCTCACACCCACCTTATCTCTACCCTACTCTATGCCTCCCCTATCTATACCAAAATATGTAGAAGTAATCTGTGTAAACTTTCATCCTCCTACAACAATATTGTCAGAATTGCAGCTGGGCCCTCCTATAGAATTCATCACTGTATCAACCTGAATCAGCTAGGACAGTTAGAGTTGTCAAATCTAATACTTTTTAATCAACTAATAGTAGCCCATAAGATCCTGTATTTACCTCAAAATACACCCATACTTACATCCCTAGTCACTCCCTATAACAATCTCAAGACCTTATGCTCATCTAATAAACTACTTGTACAAATATCAAAATCCAACAATTCAGCTGGTGACACCTTGTTCTCCAATACAGTAGGTAAAGCCTAGAACATCCTCCCAAGCCAGCTAACCTCAATATCCTCTGCCAGCTTATTTAAAAGCAAGCTCAAACCCTACCTTAAATCACACTGGCTATGCCCCTGTGTTAACCCAGACTAAGCACCAGACAATTAACTAGACTCCCACGATTCCTAGTCTCTCATGATCCTGATCTTGTGTTTATTCAGTAATTACTAGTGAGCTTAACCTATCTTAGGATTTTTTTTCTCACGTAAATATGTATATATTGTTGAATGATCAACCACCTTCATATAAGATCACAACTTCGGTGATAAAGAACGCTATAAATGCATCCTTGTATGTTGATCTTCTATACTCTATCCATTGATCTCTAGTGTTTTCTTTCTTAGGTTTATGTGCGACCTTAGTACCTATTAATATAAACTAATAGTTGTATCTAGTGTAGTTTTATATTAAGTTTTCTTTCCCTAATAGAATACATAATATAAAATCCTAGGCTTGTAATATGTTATAAAGATTAATACACCATTTCTAATGCAAATATCTTAGTCTTGTTCATCTATTATTAGATAAATATTTCTTTCCCTACTGAAATATAAAATATATAATCTTAGGCTTGTAATATTTTTTAAAACTTTTTATGTACCAAATTCTACTGTTAATGTCTTTATCTTGACCTTTTATGTTGTTGTAATTTGTGGAGCTTTTCTCCCCGGGCCTCCACTGAAAATGGACATATATATATCCAGCTGGACTAGCCCGGTCGACAAATGTAAAATAAATAAATAAATAAAAAATCCATAAACTGCCATTGTTGTATGGTCAAGTTAGAGTAGTAGTGATGTGCAGGTTTGGAAAGCAAATGCCTCGCATCCATTTTGCAAACTTGCTCAAAAACTCTGAGAGTCGGTTGTAAATCAGGATTAAAAGTGTTAGGGTTTCTAGTACAATTATCAGAGATTTCCCTTGGTTTTGTAGTACCATGAAAGCTGCTAAATTAAGTTTCCTAGTAAATAGTTTTATTTCGCTAATGATCTTGGTAATAGCTGATCTTCTCGTAGGGACAAAGGTTAACCCCTTACTGAAAACTTCAGCATGTTGACTAGTAATCTGGAAACTACTGTAATTATAAACATTGAAATCCCCAATGGTATTCATAACAATGGTATAGGGGCATTGTTCATGAGAAGGTCTTACCAGTTATGCCAGGTCCTCCCTTTGGGATGAAAATTCTGCCTCTGTTGGTGCTTCAGTCTACGTGTAGAAACCATATAAGGATTTGCAGAGTTTGCCCATCTGTTATGGATTCTCTCTGACCAGTGTGGTAATGGTTGGTCTAAAAGGACTTTATTGTCATCTAGGAAAGCTTCATCACCCATTCATTTATCACTATATCCATTGTAAAATTGCTTTTGATTAAGTCCTGATCTTTGCTGGCCTTTGGGAGGGCTAGGTCATACTGTGCCTTTTGAGTAATCCAGTTGGTTCCTTTCCATTTTCCAGGTCTTATGTTGACGCATTTTGTCAATATCAGAAAAAAAAAATTTTGTATCGGAGCTTATAATGGTTAAAACTAGCACCATGGATAATATCAGTGTTCAATTTTTTGGTATTAATGTATAGCAGGTTCATTTATTTTATGTTGTGTTTAATCAAAGGAAGAACAGTTTATTTCTTTTTACTTATTTGTATAATGCCTATGGTTTCCAGTTCTATTTTCTCACTACATAGTTAGATTCTTAGTGGTATACATTAGTATTTATGCTACGCATGTCCATTGCATCTTTGAGGTAATCTAGGTGGTTGCTACAATGTATCTTTAAGTTTCCAACTGTATCATCTGATCTAACCATATTTAAAGCTATCACGTGATAATTTTAAATGTCTGATGAAGGCCAGTAATACAGGACAAGTGTTTACCTTTAACATGTGCAGTTATCTTCTATGTGTTTTTATTTTTTGCTATAGTTTTAACAGATTTTAAGCTTTAATAAATGATTTGCCAGTTCCTGCCATTCTTGGCTTTCCTGGTTTGGCCACCACTACTTCTAGTGAATTCAGTAGGCTAATATACATTTTAAAACACAAGTTTAAATAAAGTTTGTTGCAAATAACATGTACACTTTACATCAGCCACCACTCGGTCCAGCTCACAAGCACTCTACTAGCCATAGTTTAATTCATTAAAAAATATACCTATGAAAAATTCACATAAATTAAAATAACAGTACTGTACAAGTTAATACTTGGAACTGAATATCAGACTTGCTTGTAAGGCTAATGTGTTAGCCACAACACCAGAGAACATTTGCAACACTTTATGAAAATATTGCTGTTTTAGTCTCCTGGCTAGAGTAGTAGGTACTTTAATGTTCTTGCGACTAAAGACCTGAGAACAATAGTATTGCAGTCCTAAGTAAAGTCAGTAATTTTAATCCTCCCTTTGTACTCTACCATTGCCATGTCTGCGCAATAAGGTACATCCCAAGGGGGCGCTGTACTCAATAATAATAATAATAATAATAATAATAATAGTAATAATAGTAATAATAGTAATAGTAAAGTGTCTAATCGATGCAGAATACAAGAACGTGAGGACTTCTTTTCAGCAGGAAAAAATGCCTTTTGCTATGATTCTGACAAGGCAAAAGGTTTCCCAAACCATCATTGGAATGCAATCATTAAAAGAAAGAGAGTTGTCCACCCAAGTACCCAGGTCTCTCACCACCTTATCATCATGAAGTCATATGTTATCTGTGCTATAAGCTAGACCTAGGGGTTGCTTACCAAATGCTACAATGTTGCACTTTTCACATTCAGCTTTTGCCTATTGTTATTACACCAGTTCTGACAATTGTACGTTCCTGTTGGAGTGCCTACATGTCAATGGGGGACTTGACAACCATGACTTCCAGCTGGCAATCATCCATGAACTTTGTTAATCAAAGATCCTTATTTGATTAGTAGAGATCTAAGTGGATGTCAAACAGCAGATGTGCCAGCACAGATCCCTACAGAACTCCACTGGTCGCCTTCATGCCCTCAGACAATGCATCCAAAACTCTTACTGTGTTAATTCTGTCTGTAAGCCAGTTCGCATTCCACCTAACCAGGTCAGTTTGGAGATTCTTCAACTTGATTATCTATTTGATGTTCTCCTTTATCTGAGATCATTTGTTCTGTTATATAGGTTCAGGAGTTCTTCCTTTTATTACATTCTTTATTAAGGGTCGATATCATTTCTGAGAAAAAAATATTTATTGAATAACAATTCTTCAAACCCAAATTGTCAAAACCTCTCTTCATCAAACAGTCATTTCACTGAACGTTTTCACAAGGAAAATAAATGGCCATCCAACCTAGCTCCCATCACTAAACTCTAAAAATGTAAAACCCACCCAAGTGGGGGGCTTTGTCCATACACCCCCCTAACTGAATATACCAACTCCAAGATCATACTACAATGGGGAAAAGGGCAAATTCCTGATGATGGCCAACCGTTGCTTTTCCATGTGAAAAAGTTTGATGAAACGGCCATTTGATGAAGAGAGGTTTAAACAATTTGGGTTCAACGAATAGTTGATAAATACATTTTTCACTGAAGTGATATAGACACCTTTATTAATGCATGAGAACCAACATACTGATTTGATTTTAGACCTCACCATTTGCCTTGGTGAGGTCAAGGTATGCTGTGTGGATAGCTCGCCCACAGTATACGACCTGAGGGACTGTCTCAAACAAGTTCATAAGATTCATTAGACAGATCTACCCTTCACAAAGCCAAGCTGCTGGGGGTTGAGTCTGATAAGGATTTTTCCTCCCTTGCTTTCCTTGTGGCAGCAGATAGCTACCCCAGTGTACCATGTCATAGGTTCATAGCTTGGTACTAGGCTATCGGCCCTAAGGCCTATGCAAGCCTAGCCATAACAATTCCCTGGATATTTCTTCCCACAATATTTACTTCTCTGGGCCCCTATCTAGCAGGGTGACTGACATGATCCCCGGGGTGAATTTCCTATCTCCCATCAAATCATCAAGGTTCCTTTTGAAGAGGGCCAATGAGGCGCTCTGCTTGACATGTATGGGCAGTCTATTCCAGAGTATGGGGAGTCTCTGGGTCAGGAACCTATCCTTCCAGCATGTTTTGTTCATTGTGACGACAAGGTTTAGATCCCTGGAGTGTGTGGCTCTGAGGGATTGGGATTTCTTTAAGTGGAGCATGTCCAACAGCTCAGGGTTTGACATGGCCTTGTATGTTAAGCAGAGATCACCTCTGAGTAGACGATATGCCACAGAGTATAGCTGGAATTTTTTTAGATAGTCAGCATATGGCATCTGCTTTAGGCCTGTGATTCTTTTAGTGAGGTATTTCTGTGGCCTTTCCAGCTGTTGCAGATGTCTTGTGAGGTACATACCAAATGGGGCATTATATTCTATAATGGGTCTAATGAGGGATGAGTACAGTGGGACAATGACCTCCTTTTTTCCTGGATGAAAAGCCCTTAGTGATGAGGTGTGCCACATAGAAGGATTTCCTGACTGTTGTGGTGATGTGGTTATCGAAAGTGAGACCACTGTCCACCTGTGTCCCTAAGTCTCTCATCACACTTTCAATGTTTAGCGTCCTGACACCTATGTGGTAATTCATGGGTACATGTTTTTTTCCAAAGGGGATAACTATACATTTTTTGGCATTAAGCTTGAGCCCATGGCTCTGGCACCAGGCATCTGTTTCTGTAAGGCCTTTTTGTAGAATATCCACATCATTTGGGGATTCAGTAATGGCTCCCAGTTTGCAGTCATCTGCAAACTTTGTTAGCCAGAGTCCCTTAGTGTTGGCCTGTACTTCAGAGAAGTAGATGACAAACAAGAGTGGCCCCAGGACTGAACCCTGAGGTACTCCTCTTGTCACTTGCTGGAGCTGGATTTGGAGTCTGCTACTTTTACAGTCTGGGTTCTGTCAGTAAGCCAGTTGACAACCCATCGAGTGACGTAGGGATTTATGCCCAGCTTAGTAAGTTTATCTATGATTCCAGAGTGGGGGATGGTGTCGAAGACCTTGGCGAGGTCCAGATAGGCTGTGTGGACCACCTTACCCTCGTCCACAGCTCTGGAGACTGATTCAAAGAAGTCAATCAGATTCAGGAGACAAGATCAGCCCTTCACAAACTCAAACTGGGTGGGGTCCAGTGTTCGAAGGTTGCCAATGTCTTTGTTTATAAGTTCCATGATAATGCGTTCCATGCCCTTGCAGATCAGGCTTGTCAGACTGATGGAACGGTAGTTCCTGGGATCCAAGGCGGACCCTCCCTTGTGGAGTGGGATAACTGTAGCTGTGCGCCACTCAGTGAGCATGAAGCCTGAGGTGAGGCTATGATTAAACATGACACTTAGGTGAGGTGCCAGTTCATTTTGTAGTTCATGTAGTACACAGCCTGGGATGTCATCTGGTCCCATGGATGCTGTATTCTTAGCTTTGGAGAGTGCGGTTTCTACCTGTGTGGCTGTGATTATCAGAATTTGGCAATCTTTTGGTATTGAGATGGGCCCTTTAGGGGGTTAGGGGGGTGAATTTGGCACTAAATTGATCTGCCAGGATATTGGCAATATCCTTGGGATCAGTATATTTAATGCCATTCTGTTGTAGCTCAGAGCAGATCTGAGCATTGCCATTTAGATTCTTGACATAGTTATAGAATGCCTTGTGATTGTCTTTGGAATCTTTGGCAATTTTATTTTCGTAACTAGCTTTTGAGGATTTTATGAGGGATCTCAGCTTCTTACTGAGGCTGGTGAGGGAGTTTTTTGCATCCTGGGATTTTCCTCTTTTCTGCAACAGTTTCTTACTTCTGTTGTATAGTTTGTTTATAGCAGGGGACCACCAGATTGGCTTCCTTTTTTTGGAGAAGAGCATCTTGGTTCTATTTGGGATGGCACGATTCATGCACGAGTGGATGTGCTCGTACAGTGCCTTAGTGTAGGATTCTGCAGTCGAACTTCCATATCCCATCTGCGTGGGTGTTTGTGAAGTTTGTCACTTCTGACTTCAATAGCGTGAAGTTGGCTTTGGAGAAGTGTTTAAGGAGGTTTCCTTACTTGGGGAGTGGCGGTGGGATGTGGATGTCAGATGTGATTTGCTTATGGTCAGACCTGACCAATGAGGGGGTGACCACTGGTGTGGAGCATCTATCTCCCATGCTGGTAATGACCAGGTCTAGGATATTGGCTCCCCTGGTGGGACAATGGATTAGTTGATCCAGGGCATTGAAATTTATGAATTCCAAGAACCATTGGGAAAAGGAGTTGGTACCCGAGTAGTTTTCCCAATTAATGGCATGGTAGTTGAAATCATCCAGTATTAGGGTGTTTGGTTGTATCTTAATATTGTCCAGTACGTTTAGAAAGGTGTAGTGAGAATCTTGAGCCATGGTGGGGGATCTGTAGCAAGCTACAATTTGGATTGCAGTCTTACCTAGTGTTAGTTGCACCTGGAGAATTTCAGATGCATTGTGTTGGGCAACTAGCCTGGAGGTGTGAATATCCTTGGAGAATATAGACACTCCTCCACCTTTGGTGTTTCGGTCTTGGTTTTGTGGCCAAAAATGTGGTAAGAATTGTAGCCTGGTATTGCAGGGGTGCTCTCTGGAGCCTTGAACCAGGTCTCAGTTACTGCACAGATATCGATGTTCTCCATTTTTAGGAGTGCCTTGAGAGAGTGCATTTTGAGGTTTAGACTTCTAGCATTGAGTAGCATTACCTTCAGAATTTGCATGCTTGTATCTGTTACAGTGGTGGTTTTATCCTTTGAACTTTGCCTAAAAAAGGCACTGTAGGGCTGGCAAGAGCTTTAGCCAGTAACCTGAATCCCAGTGGTGACAGGTGCAGACCATCTCTGGCAAAGCATCATGGTTTGTTGATCATGTCTTCCCAGGCAGACAAATACTGGATCCCCTTTGAATGACACCAGAAGCTTAGCCAATTGTTGAAGTCAATCATTTTGTCCTTATACTGTGGTATCATTCTGGGCGAAGGCAGGATGCTACTCAGGGCTAGGGTCATATCTGCCAGGGTCACATGATCCGAGAGCTCTTCCATGTCTCTTCTCATGTAGTCTAGGGAGGTACATCTCAAGTCATTCACTCCAGCATGGACAATGACAGAATCATATTTGTACTTGTTGTGGAGTGACTTGAGTGCATGCGTTATGTGGCAGATCCTGGCACCCGACAGGCAGCTGACTGTAATTTTCTCTTTGTTCAGCCTGGTGAGTGGGACATCAGTGTGCCTGACTATAGAGTCACCTATGACTAAAGTGTTGGGTACATTGTCTTGCCTTAGGGGCTGTTGTTGGGTGGCACCCTGGTGTTGTGTGCTATGTGTCACTTTGGTTGTGACTGGTCTTTGTTTGCGTTTCGGCTTCGGAGGTCCTTGTTGCTTGGGCAGGCTAATGTTAAGGGCCTCCACATATGTGGGTTTAATGATGCTTTGTGTGGGTGTTGATGGTGTGGATTTTGAAGGGCTATGAGTTGCTTGAGGTGTAATGCAGGTGTTAACCTTCTCCTCTTGACTGTCTAGCACAATCTTGGCTGGAGAGAGCTTAGCTTCCAGTTTGGCTATGTAAGTGCATCTCTCGCAGGTTGTAGTGTTGGGTGGTAGGGGGAGAGGATTGTCTGTGTACATGAGGCAGATGCCGCACTGCCCCAGTATGCCCAGATTCACCAGGTGGGCAGGAGAAATCACCGGAAGCTGACCCTTGGACATGCCTGTTTAGGTGCTTTTTTCCAAAGTTTAAGAGCTGTTTTCTCTTACCTTTGCAAGGTACTCTGCAATTATAGGCTGTTTAGTGCCTATGATTAATTTCTCCTTATTGACAAGGATAGCTGAGTGCTTGAATCCATTTCAGGCTTCCTAGTGCTTTCCAGCAGGTTCTAGAGAAAGTGCTAGTCACAGGGGTTCAGATTTTAGTGCTACTGTCCTATGCTGGGTCTATCAGCACTCCAGTTCACTCCTAGTCCAATGCTTGAATTTATGCCAGGGCCAGTGAGCAACTCAAGGGCATCCTTGGGGTCCACTGTCTATCTTTTATTTGGGGGCTTACATATGGTCTACCCACTTTCCCCATCCCCTCCCCAGTGCTCATTGACCTACATGCGAGGACATCTCACCTCTCTGGATTATGCCTCCCCTTAGAGACCATCATCAATAAATACCCTCCCCCACTAGGATGGATATGTCCATCCCATGAATGCCCTCCCCTACCAGTATGGATACAGCCATCCCTCCCTACTGCTGTGCTTCAGTCACTTGACTCAGTAATCAAACCTGGGTCCCCTAGACTGTAGTAAGTGCTTTATCCCTATACTCCATCAGAGTGGCAGAGTCTGGTAAGATTTTTGATGCTACAGTTAATTAGGTCAGTTATGATATGTTTCATGGCCTTGCATATAAGACTCACTAGGCTGTCAGATTTGTAATTCCCAGGATCTATGGTGTGACCACCCTTGTGGTGAGACATCTGAACAGCTGTGTGCTGCTCCCATAGGACAAAGAAAGTTACTAGGTTCAGGTTAAAGAGGTCAAAGAGTGAGTCTTCCAGTCTTTGCTTAGTGCTATTAATTAGGCTACTGGCTATCAGATTGCATGGATGATACATTCTTCACTTTAAGAAGTACCTTCAGTACATGTTCATTTGTGATTGTGGTGGTTTCTACAGGGATAAATAGGTTGGAATAGATGTCTCTGGGTTGAAGTTAGTGCTAAATTTATTTGCCAGTAAGTTGGCAATATCCACTGAACTGGAGTAGTTAGTACCATTATGACTAGGTGTAGAACAATGTTGGCTGTTATTTCTTTTTTTCTGACATAACTAATGAAGGATTTGTAGTTGTCTTTAGCTTCTGTGTTTGCTGTCCTCCTTTATTTGTGAATCCTTACCCCAACATGGGCCACCACCATCCTGTAATCATATTTGTATGGTTTAAGGGTCTGGAGGGCTCCTGTAGCACTGGCAGTCATGACCCCAGAGACACAGCCTAATATCACCCTGATTTTGTCCAAGCTAGTGTGTGTGTGGAATCTGTGTGCCTAACTATGGAATCACCAATCACTAGTACATTTCTGTTTGTGTTTCAAGGTTTCTTTGGTGTAATTGTTATTGGTATAGGCTGTGCTGTTTCTGGGTGTCTCTCAGCTGTGTTGCCTTTGATATTACAGTGTTTAGTTTTCACTGGGCCTTGAACCTATTAAGCTCACTGTATCTTGGGCTGAGATTTGTTTGTGCCTCAGTGTATGATGTTGAATGTAGGTACAATGCGTGGTAGAGATGAGTGGTGCTCATAGGACGGGGTTATTTATGAGATTGTGGCCTCAAATATGGCATCTGTCATAAATAGACACAAGTTAAGTAATGTTATCTGTGAGACTCAGGCAATTCTTACACTTCCTGAGTAGACCAAGGGGTATGAGGCTCCCAACAGTCAGTAGAATAGCTTGCTGGCCTTTCATTTTGACCAAGGATGAGAGCTGTATCTAGGATGAATAGAAAAACATAATAGTGTTTCTGTTCCTGGGTTAAATAAATAATGCTAGAAAAATAGCATATATAGATTAATTAAGATCTGAGCATTAAGTTAACTGTATGCAGTCTATATTGCAGTCTATAAAACTAGTAATAAGGTCAGTTTGGCAGGTAAATAAGATAAGATAAGATACTGATAGTTTTTATTCTGCAGGCTCATTTCTGCTATCGCTTTGCTAGCTCCAGGTGTTGCCCTCTCTGTTCTTCTACCCTATCCCCATTCCCAACCACCCCAGGATCAATTTCCTTTATTCCTAGACAGGCTCCTCCCCTACTCCCTACTATCCAATCAGCACTCCACCTACAATTTTCAATCTCAGTTCATCCATTATCTCATCAAGTCTCTTTTCTGACTCTTCTACATAAGATTTTCTTTACTTTATCTACAATCTATCACCCCTCACCTTAACCACATAGTGCCTTCTTTACTCTGCCTCTAATAAACCTATCATCTCTCTCCCTGTCCTGCTAGCTCTGTACTCCTAACCCTTTATACCACCTTCTTCCAATCATACCTTCTCATAAACAACCCTTCCCCTACCTTAACAGTAATTGAGGACCTGCATCCTGATCTCCCTATACTACTCTTCTCTCTTTGATATTTTCAAATCCACAGTTCTGCTACTACACTATATATATATATATATATATATATATATATATATATATATATATATATATATATAGTCTGTTTTCCAAAGTAAGATGTCTTACCCTCCTATGACAGCCATCCTAATCCAGGTCCAACCCTTGCCACATTCTCTATCCCACTGAAAAAAGCACCTCTGACCTTCTCATCATTAACATCAACCTCAGAAGCTTGATAAATAAAGTCCATTAATTTCATGTTGCTGTTTCCCTTTACTCCCCTGATATAGCTGTCATTGCTGAAGCATTGCTTAAGCCTCAAATTAAATCTGAAGAATTTCTTCCCAATGATTATAACATCCTCAGAACTGATAGAGTATCTAGACAGGGTGGTGGGATTGCCATTGTGTTTAAAGACGTTCTTAAATTTGCACAACTTAACTCTACGCCACCTGCTATCCCTAACTCAGAAGTTTCAGTAGCATGCCTAGATATGAATAATCATAAGTCGATTATCTTTATAGAGATCTTACCTGCCCACTGCTAAAATATTGAAAACATCCTTGAATGGGCCTCCCTCTCCCAACGTCAGCCATGAAGCTATTATACTTGGAGATTTTAACCTTGACTCGACTACCTGCTCTTCTAACTCCCCTACTAACTTTGTAAACCTGTACAATATCTGTCAAAAAATTAACCACCCCACATGCAACAACAAACACACCAACAGGGATCTGTTCTTGACTGGATTTTAACAAACAAATACAATATTAGCTATGCTGGGTGTCTTCCTGACACATTAAGCGATCATTTCCCTACCTAGTTAGGTTCATAGTTCATTTTGCTATATTTACAATAAAAAATACTTTTCTCCTACCTTATTTAATACTCTTCTTCAGCAATATGACTGGGTAGGTCTATATTATACCATCAAACGCTTAAAAAACTAACGATGAATAATCGAATCCATGTAAGGGAAAGCTTACAATCTCAGAAGCTCAGAACAGCAATTTGTTTTGTGCATCCACACCCCTTACTTAAATATATCAACTCTGAGATCACACTACAGTGCCGAAAATGGCAAAGTAACAGGAGCGACCAAGCAAATTTTTTCCCTAGGAAAGAATTTGCTTAAAAGCTGCTTCGCTATTTTGCGTTTTCCTTGTTTTAAGTTCAACCAAGACACATTCGATATAATGCATCAATGGTCATCTAATATGAACCCGACTGGGCACCTCTAAAAACTCTTCAATTAGTCTGTGCAGTACAGTACTTCAGTAGTGCTTTCCTACAAGTACTTAATGATCTAGCCCCAATTAGAAAAGTTCGTACCAAATCCAAACAGCTTCCCTGGTTGTCAAAAGGCACAGTTCTTCTACTGAAACAAAGGGACAGACCTGGTATCTCTTTCAGAACAATAGAAGTAAACTAAATCTCATTACTTACCAACAGCTTCGAAATCAAACCAAAAAACTAATTAAACAAACCAAAAAATAAAAAGCTACTTCCAAACAAGTCAGCTAAAATACCAGAAAAATCCCAAAAGATTCTGGCAATCAATCAACCTCCTTCTCAGCCCAAGAAAACCCACTACCCCAGACCCAACTCTGACCAACTTGATTGCATAGCCACTCAATTTAACTCCCATTTTATTAACTCAATAACCTCTCTACTAAACAGAACCCCTAATATGCCTCTGTCCATAGCTCAAACCTCCAACAATTCTACCCTCCTCTATCTCAAACCTATCCAAACAAGTTATGTTAAAAACCTCCTTTCTAAACTAAAACCTTGCACACTAGCTGCAGACCAGCTACCTAGTGACTTTCTAGAAATAACTTGTACTTCCATCGCGTACCCTATATTTATTCTCATTAACTGTTTTATCTCTGAATAGTACATACCACTCCTCTGGAAAATATCTCACTTCATACCCTTACGTAAAGGTGGCCTCACTACTGATGTATCCAACTACAGACCCATAGACATTTTGTCACTACTTGCCAGAATCTTAGAAAAATGTATACAGAAACAGATCTTGGACCACTTTCAGTCAAATAATCTATTATCTAATACACAACATGGCTTTTGACCTAGGCATAGCACCAGTACAGCTCTAATTAGCTTTACTAATATTTATTTATTTATTTATTTTATTTTACATTTGTTAACCGGGCTAGTCTACTGGTTGTATTTCCATTTTCAGTAGAGGCCCGAGGAGAAAGCTCCAATATTAGCACACAGAATATACAAACAATATATACACAGTATAAAGGATAAAAGATATGAATGTAATAAAAAAGATTATGCTAAGCAGTGTCAGACAGTATAAGACAAATCGATATACAGTATAATACATAGGTAAATAACAGTACAATAGGTAGTTTTGGGAATATTATTTACAGCTCAGTCCTTACAGGGATATGCAGCAGAGTTTAGGAAGAAAAGAGAGAGAGAGAGAGGCGAGAGCTAAAGAATCAAAGTATTAATCAGGGTTACGGCAGGCATGACCAATGGATCTTCAGGCGGTTTTGAGGTTTTGTTTAAAAAGAGGCCGAGAGGGAAGTAAGGTAAGTTCTATAGGTAGAAGGTTCCAGTATTTACCTACAGTGTTCGAGAACAAGGAATCACCTGCTTTGTTGTTGGACTTTGTTATGGTGGCTAGAAGTTTGCTAGATGAGGGTAGTGAGTTTAGGTTTTTGTAGGGAATGATGAGGTGAGAGAGTATAGGAATGGTGTTAGGTTGGTAAAATAGCTTGTAGGCAATGTGAGTTGTGTAAATAACAGAAGATTCTGTAGTTCTAGCCAGCCTAATTGCAGTAGATTCATGCAGTGGTGGGTTCTAAAGGGATTGCCAGTAGCAAATTGGGCAATACTGTTGTAGGAATTAGTTAGTTTGCTAAGGTTATTTTTTTTAGGGTGGTGTAAATGGGTGAGGCATAAAGAAGTGTTGAAATTAAGTGAGAGTGAGCAATTTTGGTACTGGCTGATGGTGTTAAGAAGGGCTTAATTCTGTATAAGGAGCCAAGTTTTTTGTTTACAGATTTTATAGTGTTGTTTATATGGCTGTCAAAGTTAAGGTTATTATCAATAGTAATTCCTAGCAGTTTAGTAGTGGAGTCTGGGGATATGAGGGTACCGTTGTTGGAACTGATCGAGAAGTCTACTGGGGAAGACTTACTGATAGGTACAAAGAGTAGGAGCTTAGTTTTTTTGGCATTTAGAAGGAGACAATGCTTTAAGAACCAAGTCTCAATTATGTTAAATACCGTCTGAGTTGAAGAATGTAGTTCTGAGGGGGTGTTAGCTGAACATATGATTTATAATACCATAAACCAACTCAAAAACAAAAAGCAACTAGTCTCTGCTACCTTCCTAGATATGTCAAAAGCATTTGACACTGTGTCTCATCAAATACTTCTCAATAAACTGGCTTTCTGCCATTGCAGATCTGAAGCCCTAAGCTGGTTTCATAGTTACCTGTCGGATAAGAAACAAGCCACTTTATGGGACAATAAACTTTCCCCCCAGCTTTCTACATGTGTGGGACTCCCACAAGGATCTATCCTTGGCCCACTTTTATTCACAATTTTTACCAATGACCTAAACTCCTCAGCAAATCCAGCCTCAATCAAACAATATGCTGATGATGCCTCCCTAATCTGCTCTGCCCCCTCTATCAAGGAACTTCGAGAAAAAACTCAGGCAGTATTGAAAACTACTTAACAGCCCATTAACTTATACTTAACCCAATAAAAGTAAGCTTATGGTCTTCTATAATACCTAAAAAACAACCAAACAGCCACCTATCTGTATTACCTCCTCCAATGGCAAAAAATAGAACCCATTGAGCATACAAAAGTTCTTGGTGTCACAATTAATAGTGGACTTAAGTTTGACAAACACCTTTCCCTAAAAATTAAAAAGGCTCATGTCAAACTGGACTCTCTCTATAGGGCTAAATCGTATCATACTGACCACGCTAGACTCACAACAGCCAGAACTCATCTCTTATTTTCCCTGCTTTACTGTTCACAAATATTTACCAATCTTCGCAAATCTCAACTGAATAGCCTTGAATCTTGCTATAACGAAAGATCCAAATTTGCCGCTAATTAATCTCAAAGATCTCACCATTGCACTGCCCTTCTCCAGCTGAACTGGCTAGAGCCCCCTCGCCTGTTTACTCTGACTCAGCTACTAACTGTCCATACAGTCTTATACAAACCTGACAACTGCCCAGCTCTATCGGACCTTGTCCAACCCTACACTAACCTAAAATCTCTTATATGTATATGTATATATGTATATGTATATATATATATATATATATATATATATGTATATGTATATATGTATATGTTTTTTTTTTTGTATGAATAGTATAAGCTTATTGTATTACCATTGTTATATGCTTTTAGATACAATGTCAAAGAACTTCCATTTGAACTCCTATTGTAATTGCCATATGTACAAATGTATAATTATGTAATGTTCCTTGGAGCTTTTCTCCCCAGGTCTCCGCTGAAAAAGGATGCTGCCCCAGTCGGGCACTACCTGGATAGCAAATATAAATAAATAAATACAGATATCTGTTTTGCCTATTAGTTAAGATATTGATCTGGGGTAAAATAATAAAAGGAGACAAAGAATTTAGTTCAAGCACCAAAATGAGACAAGCAGTAAGTAATTTCACAAACTTTCTCTACACATACACTCCATCATATACCCTGCACACTTTAAAAAGGAACACAAACATTATCTTCCCAACACCAAATCTTGTCCCTGCTTAGAACCTACCTGATACTTCCCCTTTATACAATGGTGCTTCTTCCCTCTGAACTCCTGAAAGTACCTATACTTTCCTACGAAGCCTAGGCAAGAAATCTGATTCACTTGTATATCACTTGTTTGATCACTTGTATATAACTTGTTTGTACATATGTGTGTGTATATATATATATATATATATATATATATATATATATATATGTGTGTGTGTGTGTACACAAAAAAAAAAACACATTAGGGGTTCATATACTCATTTCTGTGAGACAACCCTCTTACTGTAATCTAAATATCTTTGAGTCATATTTGTATTAATATATGTTTTGGAGTTATACTTGGTTATGGTACTTTCTATTTTTTGTTACCTGTGTAATCCTAATTGTTGTGTAATTGGAGCTTTTCTCCTCGGGTCTCTACAGAAAACAGGCTCCTGGCCCAATTGGACCAACCTGGTTAACAAATGTCATATAAATAAATAAAATAAATCTAGACTGGCTATGAGATTGGCTTTAGTTATGCAATAATGTACTTCTGCTAATACTTCAATTTACACAGCTTTAACTGGAAGGTAGCGTTAAATTAGGTTACTAAAAGAGAGGTTCAAACTAAAAGTGCCAGCATCTGTTGAATAGAGCAGTGTGTGGTGTTGAGTGGAGTGCTGCCAGCTGCAGTTAAACTGAGTAGAAAAAGTGAAGGAACCAATAAGAAGGCAGGTAGAAATCCAGCCAATAATGTCCATCCCTCAGAAACAGCAGTAAATTAATCCCTGCCAGAGACCAACCACTGCTGCTCTCAGCAAGTTTATACCCAGACTAGAAAAAAACAACTGAAACTGTCATTTAACATAATATTAAGTTGTAGCAATGGAATAGAGAGTGGAAAGTCACAAGGAAAGCACCTTGATTAGCAAACTAGAGATGTTATCTCATTAATAAAGGAAAATGCAAAATGTAACATAATGGAGAATCTATTAATCACACAAGCATCCAAGTCACTGTAAAACACAAATTATAAGTGATGTTAACTGAAATTGTAATTTGATTTAAAAAAGTGATAAGTGCAAAATCACAGGGAGATAGAGCAGGAGTGTAATCTGATACACTAATGGCCAGGCAACACACAAAGCCAGCAATGTTAACCAAACAAACTGTAAAAAGTTATAAAATTCAATAAAATACAGACAACATCAAAATGTCTATAACTGCCAACAGATTCAACTATGTCTTGTTTTTATGTGGAGTTTCAGCTTGAAAATAACAGAAAAACTCTACTCAGCACACATGCTTCTGCTCAGGTCTGCTGAAGTCCTGGGAAAAGACACAGGCAAAATGGCTACAAGTATTATTAAGCTGAGTAGATGTGCATATGAAGTTCTCAGATCAGCCCCGATTTATACTGACTGGACTCAGTCTAAAATTTTAAGTTTTGATGTGCCTCATGTTTGTGCAAATGCTCATGAAAAGCACAAACTATCTAAAACTATTTATTAATAGTAGGGATAGCCAGAAGTTACTAGAATAAGGGGGTCAGCAGTATACTTTAGTTTGATGTCTTCAACAGTAGCCTGTATGGGCCGGAGATGTACCAGCACTTTTGGACTGGCTTCAGAGGCAATTTTCTTTTCAAAATACAATGACTTTAAGTAAGGATAATTTAAATGATAAATTGGATGAACTAGATTACAAACTGTTGAAGTTAAAGAAACTTCAACTGGAGAATGCTTATTTGCTGGAGAACATTCACCTTAACAGGTTCCCTATAGGCCTTAGACTTTGGCGGTATCCCACTCCTGTTGAGAGCAATTCACCCCTCCACAAAGAATTCCTCGCAATATTTGACAGTCATGGGTGTGAGTACATGGAGGTGGAGATTAAATACAATGCCAGATTAATTGATCAACTTTCATCTGAGGTTAACGTTTTAAAGAATGACATTGTAAATGACTTGAGACATGAAGAATTTATGGTGGAACATGCCCATATTTTTCCTAGCATCAAAAACGAGCTTTTAAAATTTAGGGGTACTAAGATGAAGAAGCTGTAAAGGGACAGGGTGCAATATTTGCAAGGGACTGCTTACCCCAATCCCCCTGAATCCCAAACGTGGGGGAATAAAAGATTTACAATGAGCCATCCTAGGCCTTCCACAACCAGACAACCATTCAGTTACTAACCTTGATGGGAGCGGGGCTTCGGCTATTCAACAATGATCCAAGGATGTGGTGCAACACCGGGGTTTTCCTTTGCAGCAATCTGAGTGCCTGAGGAACATTGCTCAACCGAACCAATGGGATACAGGAAAATACAATAATCCCCATGATTGAACCAATGACACACGAACAATGGCAATGGGCCTCCTGTGACCAACTAATGGAATTGACGGGCATTGAACTGGAGGAGATGAACACTGAACACGAAGGTATGGGTACCCCTATAAATTTAATGGAACAAATGCAAGATGTATGTATTATTACAAATGACAGGGAGGACTTTCATACCACACCTTTCGGCCACGTAACCCGGAATGAAGCACTAAAGGTGGAGGCGTTTCCATATTCATTAAGTATATCCACACCTCCAGGCTAGTTGCACAGCATAATGCATCCAAGATTATCCAAGTGCAACTAACTCTGGGCAAGACCGCAATCCAAATTGTAGCTTGCTAGAGACCCCCCACCATGACCCATGATTCCCACTCCTCATTTCTTGATACACTGGAAAGTATTAGGGTACAGCCCAACACTCTAATAATGGGAAATTTCAACTACCCCACCATTAACTGGGAAAACTACTCATGTAGCAACTCTTTTGCTCAACGTTTTCTGGACTTTACAAATTCCAATGCCTTGGATCAACTTATTCACACCCCCACCAGGGGCAGCAGTATCCTAGATCTGGTCATTATCAACATGGGCAACCAGTGTTCCACACCAAAGGTCAATTCCTCATTGGTCAGATCCAACCACAAGCTAATCACCCTAGACATCCACATCCCGCCCCCACCCCCAATTAGGGAAACCACCATAAAAAACTTCTCCAAAGCCAACTTCACACTTCTTAAGACAGAAGTAGCAAACTTCATGACACCCATGCAGACGGACAATAGAGGTACGACTGCTGAATCCTACACAAATGCACTTTATAAGCACTTATACGAGTGCACGGATCATGCTATCCCTAATAGAACCAAGATGCTATCCTCCAAAAAAAGGAAGCCAATCTGGTGGTCCTCTGCCATAAACAAACTCTACAACAGAAGAAGGAAACTGTTGCAAAAGAGTAAAATCCCATGACTGGAGGAACTCCCTGGTCAACCTCAGTAAGAAGTTGAGATCCCTCATAAAATCCTCCAAAGGTAGTTATGAAAACAAAATTGCCACTGACTCTAAAGACAACCACAAAGCATTCTATAGCTATGCCAAGAATCTCAACGGCAACACTGAGATCTGCTCTGAGTTACAGCACAATGGCACTAAATATACAAAACCAACTGATACTGCCAACATCCTGGCAGATAGGTTCACTGCTAACTTTACCCCCCTCTCACCCCCTAGAAGGCCCATCTCTATACCGGAAGAATGCAAAGTTCCTGTAATCATGGCTGCACAGGTAAAAAACACACTCTGCAAAGCCAAGAACACAGCATCCATGGGACTTGACAATATCCCAGGCTGTGTTCTGCATGAACTGCAGAATGAACTGGTTCCCTACCTAAGTACCATGTTCAATCATAGCCTCACCTCAGGCTTTGTGCCCACTGAATGGTGCACCAGGACGGTTATCCCACTCTACAAAGGGGGAGCCACGATGGACCCTGGGAAATACCGCCACATTAGCCTGACGAGCCTGGTCTGCAAGGCCATGGAACATATCATTATGGGACTCCTAAACAAAGACATTGGTAATCTCCAAACTCTTGACCCTACCCAGTTCGGATTTTTAAAAGGCAGATCATGTCTCCTAAACCTGATTGACTTCTTTGAAGCAGTCACCAAAACCATAGATGAGGGTAAGGTGGTTCACACAGCTTATCTAGATCTCGCCAAGGCTTTTGACACCATTCCCCCACTCTGGAATCATAGATAAGCTCACTAAACTAGGTATAAATCATCTCTATGTCACAAGATGGGTTGGCAACTGGCTCATGGACAGAACACACACTGTGAAAGTAGCAGGCTCCAAATCTGACTTCAGACCATTGACAAGTGGAGTACAACAGGGTTCAGTCCTGGGTCCTCTCCTGTTTGCTATCTACTTCTCTGAAGTACAGGCTAACACAGAAGGTCTTTGGCTAACAAAGTTTGCAGATGACTGCAAACTAGAAGCCATAATCAAAACTCCTAAAGATGTGGACATACTACAAAAGGGCCTCACTGAGACAGATGCCTGGTGTCAAAGCCATGCCCTGAATAAGTGTATTGTCATTCCCTTTGGTAAAAACTCTGTATCCATGAACTACCACATAGCTGGTAGTCTACTTAATGCCGAAAATGTGATAAGAGACCTTGGGACATAGGTGGACAGTAGTCTCTCCTTTGATAATCACATTGCCACACTGGTCAGGAAATCCTTCTACGTGGCTCACCTCATCACAAAAGGTTTCTCATCCAGAAAAAAAGAGGTCATTGTTCCCCTCTACTCATCACTCATTAGACCCATTATAGAGTACAACGCCCGTTTTACTATGTACCTCACAAGACATCTACAACAACTGGAAAGGCCAAATAAATGCCTCACAAAGAGGATTACTGGCCTCAAACAGATGCCCTACGCAGACCATCTCAAAAAACTCCAGCTTTACTCTGTCGCATATCGCCTACTCAGAGGTGTTCTCTGCCTAACATACAAAGCTATGTCAAACCCAGAGCTGTTGGACATGCTCCACTTAAAGAAATCCCAGTCCCTCCGAGCTACACGGTCTAGGGACCTAAACCTTGTCACCACAATAAACAGAACATGCTGGAGGGATAGATTCAGACTTCCCATACTCTGGAATAAACTACCTATCTATATCAAACAAACCTCTTCATTAGCACTCTTCAAGAAAAATCTTGATGATCGGATGGGAAATAGGAAATTCACCCCGGGGATCACCTCTGTGGCTCTGCTCGACAGTGGCACAGGAAAATAATTTTCTTGGGTGGCAAAAGCCAGGGTACCTTTTTGGCTAGGCTTATATAGGCCCTAGGGCCGATAGCCTAGTACCCATCTATGAAGCTATTATTCAGTTGTACCCCTTGACACGAGTTGCTAATCTTTTTCAAAACTAGGTATTTTTCTACCGTCATGCACAACTAATATCGCTAAAGATTTGATAGGCTTAAAACTATTTTTGCACAAATTAAATTTGGCCCTTTTATTTAACATGGTTCAGGCAGTATCATAACCTATTAGGGTACCCAGCACCTATAACCCCCCTCCCCCCTGCCTTGGCTCTTTTTAAAAAACATATGTGAATTAGATTTTCATAACATCTTGAATGGAAGACTTAAAAATAATGTTCCAAATATGCCAATCGATGAAACTGAACTTTTGAAATTTATTAAAGGGTAGGATGTTAGTTTGATGATTCCTGATAAGGGTGGGAGACTGGTGATTATGGATTGTAATGATTATAGGAAACATACACTCTTGCTTTTAAATGAGGATAAATATCAGGTGGCCTGTAGAAACCAACTGAATACTGCATATTACAAAATTACGAGCCACCTTAAGGATTTATTAATTGAAGGGAGGATCTCGATTGATGAATTTAATTATTTAAATATTCCCCCCGATACTTGTTATATTTGGAATCCCAAAGATCCATATTCTTAATCCTCCCCTCCATCCTATTGTTGATGGTTGGGATTCAATCACCAGTGCCAGCGCAAAATTTTTGAATATCAACTTGAAACACTTGGTAGAGAATGAACTGCATATATGCCATGATTCATGGCAATTTTTGGAGAAAGTAAAGGGGCTGGTGTTTGATAGGAATGACATCTTTCTTACCATCGATGCTCAAGACCTTTATTCAGTCATTATACATCAGACTGGGGCTTTTTGGTTTTCTGAATATACTTTTAGAAGGGGGATTACACAGGACAAGATTAACACTTAAATGGACCTCCTAGAAATTGTGCTTTATCATGTTTGATGGTATGATATATTTACAAAAAGAAGGGTAACCATGGTGTCTCCATGTGACTCCCTTTTTGCCAACAACATTATGCTTGGAAGGGAATTCCGCCTTATTTTTAAGAGCCAGTATTTTTCTAATTTTAAGTTCTATCTGCAAAATTTGGATGACGTTTTTATTTTATGGAGGGGGAGAAGCCTGATATTTTCCCATTTATAGATTATATCAATGTAACTACTGATTTTCTTAGATTTCCTTATACAAGTGATGTGAGTATTGCTTATCTGGATGTACTGCTGTTAAGGGCTTGACCATTAACACCTACATTTCTAACATTTATCATAAGCCCACATATTCTAACATGTTTTTTGCATTTTGATAGCCCTCATCCTTTTTCACAGAAAAGAGCTGTCATTAAAGGGCAACTGGTGCAGGCTGCATGAAGGAACACTAGGCATGTTGATTTTGTTACGGAGTGTGAGGGGCTTTTCAATATGTTAAATATGAGGGGTTACCCACCCATATGAATAGAGGAATGTATAAAGGACGTGAGTCATAAAAGAGAAATTGGGCACTTTGTTTCTCTATTACAACAAAGAGATACAATTATGAGGAATGTTATTGGAAATCTGGAGCCCAATCTGAGACCAGAAGACAATACATCTTTTAGTAATAATGCATTTGTTACAGTGTATAGGGCTGGCAGTTGGCTATTATGCAGCACTCTGTATAAAAATTAGAATATCTTAATGGAGGATGTTGGCATTAGTGGGAAAGTGGGACGTAAACCATTGGTAGTTTTTAAATGAGGTTCTAATTTGAAGTCTATTATACCCAGATTACAATTTTAGGGAAGGTTGGTGTTGCTAAGAATAAATGTAATTGTAAGAGTACAGAGGTTCTGTATTTGGCACAATGCCAACTTAGTCAATGTTTTTATGTGGAGAAAATAGAGTGTAAGCCCCTGCAACTGATATACAAACAAATATACAATATATGTAAAAAGAAAGACAATAATGCCCTAGCCAGGCATATTATCATCTTTGGCAACCATTTTTTTTAGATTTTTTTGTATTGGAGAAGGTTGTACCTAATTCACAGGGAGGGGGCCCTGGTCAGTTTTATCAGAAGAGAATTATTTTGGCATTTTTATTTGAACTCTTATAGATGACTGCGTCTTAATTATCATATAAATATAGCCCCCATAATTAAAAGCTTAAAAACTGCGAATATATTTTTCACATATTATATATACATATATTTATTATTAATTTTTTATTTATTTATGAATGAATTTTATTGTTATGATGAATTCTTAATGTGTGGTTGTTTGCTCTTTATTTGATTTAATATTCTATCAGTTTGATTAATTGATTGTGTTTGCTTATCATTTTTTAGTGCTGGGTTTATTGTTTTACAGTTGGGGCAGTATGCATTTGTATTTATATGCATTATATGTACTGTCTTTTTAAATTAACTGGGTTCATAGTATCATATGATCTTGCAAAGGCTTTAAATTCATCTAATATTGTTGGTTGTATTAGTCTGGTGAAGTTTTAAATGAGATAAAATGAAAGGACTTATTTGAATCTCTGCAGTTAGTTCCCCACCCCCACTCTCTGTTTCTTGTTGTGGTGTTAATCTTGGTGGCTTTGGAATTGCCCGCCCCTGCTGTAAATCTCTTTTTGCACACTCCTCCTGGACCCAGCTCATTTGCTCTCTCAGCTGAGTACAGTGAGATCATATTTTGATTTTGGATACTCTTACCAGTCCCGTCTCCTCTGCGGTGTACAGAGAGAACACTTGGGAGGGGCATTCCCCTATAGTATCTTAATCTGCTCTGTTTCCTCCGACTCAAAAAAAAAAAATTTGCACTTCATCTGCCTTACTGTATTTGTGTTTCTTCCTACTTTATTACCTTATTTTGCTTTTGCCTCTTTAAAAGTACTCAGATTTATACTGCTGTCGTTATTGCTGCTTGTTAGTAGCCTGATTAAATTGTAACTGTTATTCTAAGGCCCTTGGTTTAAGCACTTGGGCTTCAAACCAGTTGTTTTACATTAAGAAGGTTTGTGGTCTGCACTGTCGTGGCAGGACAGGTAGCGTACATCCTTCTAAGTTGGGAACTGCTGATTGAAGGCTCAGTGTCTGTTATTCTAAAAGTGTATTAGTTCTAGGTTAAGGACTTGGGCTTCAGGCCAGTTATTTTACATTAAGAAGGTTTGTGGTCTGCATTCTTGTGGGAGGAGAGGCTAGATTCTTCCTTTTTGAGCTGGGAATTTCTGGTTAAAGGCTTATTGGGCATGCTTATTTGAACTGTTTCTTTCTGAAATCGGTACGCCTTGTTTGCTGTAGCATAGACTAGATTCAGGCAGGCTGGATCTAGCTTTGTTTGTATGAATTGTGCACTGACCCAGGCCGTCTTTTTTGGAGAAGGTTTCTCTGTACCCTAGTGGGAGGACTGTTCAGTTAGAACTTGTCTGATTGAAGACTGTTGGAACACGGCTCAATTTTTAAGCTTTTTAACTGGTTAATTGGGTAAAGTGTTGTTTTGATTGTATCTGCTCTATTTCCTGGAAAAAAAATATATATATACTTGTTTCTCACCTTTCTGAACTAGTATAGTCCAGTTTTCATGTTATTACTGAATCCAGGGTTGTGTTACAAGTTTCTGTGTTGCCATTACCTTACTTGGATAGAAAGAAGTTTCTCTGTTCACCTGTGAGAGAAGGGAGCTTTGTGCATCCTATCTGTCCCTGGAGGAGTGGTTTCAGCCCAGAAGTTAGTAGTTTATTGGCCATTTTGGGCTAATTTCTATCGCTTTCACTTCCCTGCTATAAAATCCTCATTTGCACAGTTTTTATGCTTGTATTCCGCTCAGCAAGTGCCTTCCATGTGTTCTGCAGAGTCTACAACAGCAGAGAGACAAAAGAGTGACTTTGGAGTGATTAAGTATCACTTTTCTGGTTTTCTTGCTGTCTTAACTAATTCCGCCTAAAACGCCAGTTTTTTTTTTTAGCGAATCTGTGATTTAAAAAGTTTGTTATTGTATACAACTCCGCACAGCTCCTCGTGGTGTCCTGCAGAGTGATACAGGCAACAGAGAGACCCAAGAGAGACTTTTCCAGATTTAAGTATTTTTTCTCTGTTTTTTTGCTCGGACTGCCTTTTCCCGCCTAAAAAGCGAATTTCTAACTGATCTGTGCTTTAAAAAGTTTAAATTGCATTTGCCTTCTGCTTTTTACAGTTTTTGCACTTGTTTTATATCAATTTAAGTCGTTGTTGTACGGTATAACTGTTGTAGGCTACACAATAAAGTGCACTAGCCTGTTTATAGCATTTACAGTGTTTTCTGTGTGTTTTTCTGCTGTTTCCTGAAAAAAAAAAAAAAAAAAAAAAAATTCTCTTTTCCTGCCTTTGCTGAACTAGATTAGTCCAGATTTCAGGTTTTGCTGAATTCCGGACTGTGGTATAGTTTCCTGTGTTGCCCATATCCTTATTTGGATAGGAGGAAGCTTCTCTGTTCACCAGTGAGAGTGGGGAGCTTTGAGCAGCCTATCTGTCCCTGGAGGAGTGGTCTCAGCCCTGAAACTAGTAGCTTATTGGCCACTCTGGGGCAATTCCTATCTCTTTCAGTTTCCCTGCTTTAGAACCTGCATTTGTGCGGTTTTGCATGATTTTGTGCATAGCGCAGCATCTGGCAGCGCCGCTTAAACGGGTTTAAACTATTCCCAGCTCCACAAAGTCTGCTCTTCACTTTTTCCCTTAGAAATGTTCTAAATGTCAAAGTAAGCACTCTATTTTCATTCTAAAGCCCTGCAGTTGCTCTTATAAGTAATCTTATAAGTAAGCACTAATAAACTAAAGCACTACACCCTCTTATACTCCCTTTAAGTACTTGGCTCCCTATTGGTCCTTTTTGATCAGTCAAAAAGTAGTTCCTTATACTATTCTGGCATGTCCAAAAGTCAGTTTCGGGTTTACTTTCCAGTCCAGCTGGTGAATCTGGGAATCTTGAGGCAATGTTACAACTGCCTTATGTACACAGACCACCCTCTCCTCCTCCCAACAAGCTCAAATATATGTGAGAGATGCAACTATATAACCAAACTGGAGGCTGAGCTCTCTCAACCCAATACTGGTGCAGTCAGTCAGGAGGAGAAGGTAACCACACACACCACAAATCCAGTCTCATATAGACCTATCGCAACAGAAAACCAAACATATAAACACACAAAAACATACTTGGAGGCTCTAAATAAAAATCTGCCCAAGCAGCAAAGACCTCCAAAGCAGACATCCAAGCAACCGCTACCCCACAACAATACCCACATATCACATAGTTCACAAAGTCAGTGTGCCACACAGTCACAGCCCTTAAGGCTAAACAACACACCTAATACACTTGTAATAGGTGACTCTATTGTCAGACACACTGACATCCCACTCACCAGGCTGAACAAGGAGAAGGTCACTGTAAGTTGCCTATCGGGTGCCAGGATCCGCCACATAACACAAGCACTCAGGTCACCCCAAAGCAAGTACAAATATGACTCCGTCATTGTCCATGGTGGTGTGAATGACCTGAGACGTACCTCCCTGGACAACATGAAAAGAGACATAGAGGAGCTCTCTGATCATGTAGCCCAGGCCGGTATGATAGTAGCATCTTACCCTCACCAAGAATGATGCCACAGTATAAAGACAAAATGATCAATTTTAACAATTGGCTAAAGTATTGGTGTCATTCAAAGGGGATCCAGTGTCTGTCAGCCTGGGATTACAAGCTCGGCAAGCCACGTTGCTTCTCTAGGGACGGCTTGCACCTGTCACCCCTGGGCTTTTGAATACTGGCTAAGGCTCTTGCCACCCCCATAGTGCCTTTTTTAGGCAAGGCTTAAAAGACAAACCCACCTCCATAGACAACACAAGGAAAAAGAAACTAAGGGTAATGCTGCTCAACGCCAGAAGTCTAAACCTCAAGATGCACACACTCGAGGCTCTCCTCAGTATGGAGAATATCGATATCTGTGCAGTAACAGAAACCTGGTTCAAGGCTACCGAGAGCACCCCAGCACTACCAGGTTATACCTCATACCATGCTTTTTGGCCCCAAAACTCGGACCGAACCACAAAAGGAGGGGGAGTATCCATATTCATCAAAGATACCCACACCTCCAGGTTAGTGGCACTGCATGAAGCATCGGAGACCATCCATGTGCAACTAATAGTGGGCAAAACTGCCTTTCAGTTTGTAGCCTGCTACAGACCACCTTCTCAAACTCAGGAACCCCACTCGGCTTTCCTGAGAACACTGGAGAATATGAAGGTCTCTCCAAACACCATTATATTAGGTGACTTCAACTACCCAAGCATAGACTGGGAGCACTACTCAAGCCCCAACACCCTCGCCCAATGGTTCCTAGAATTTATAAACTCAAATGCTATGGAACAACTGGTCACCACTCCCACAAGAGGGGAAAACATATTGGACCTGATCATCACCAACATGGGGACTCTATGTTCCATACCAGAGGTATACCCCTCATTGGTAAGATCTGACCATAAATTAATCTCACTGGACATCCATATCCTGTCCCCACCCCCAGCCAAGGAAACCACGGTGAAGAACTTCTCAAAAGCAAACTTCACACTTCTCAAAACCAAGGTGGAATCCTTCAAAGCCCCCGGGCCAGTGGAAAATATGGCCCAAACCGCAGAATCCTTTACAAACGCTTTCTATGGACACCTACAGGAATGCATGGATCGTGCTATCCCAAATAAAACCAAGACTCATTCCTCCAAAGGCAGGAGACCTGTCTGGTGGACTCCAGCCATAAATAAGCTATACAACAGAAGGAGGAAGCTACTACATGATAGAGCAAAAATCCCAAAAAGGGAAGGCATCTCTGATCAGTACTAGCAAGAAACTATGATCCCTCATAAAATCATCTAAGGCCAGCTTCGAAAAAAAATTGCACAAGATGCTAAAGATAATCACAAGGCCTTCTTTAGTTATGTCAGGAACCTGGGTGGCAAGTCCCAGATATGCCCTGAGTTAGTTCAAAATGACAAAAAATACACTGAACCCACAGACATTGCCAACATCCTGGCATACAGGTTCAGTGCAAACCCCCCCCCCCCCAAAAGAGCAAATGTCTATCACAACAGAGTGTAGCCTCCCTGACATCACAGATGCACAGGTGAGAGCTGCCCTCTCCAAAGCAAAAAACACAGCATCAATGGGACCGGACGGTGTCCCGGGCTGCATCTTACACGAACTCCAAGAAGAACTGAACCCTCACATAAAGTCACTGTTCATTCTCAGCCTTACTACAGCATATTTACCCAAGGAATGGCGTACAGCAACAGTGGTCCCACTCCACAAAGGTGGTGCCACAATGGACCCCAGAAACTATCGCCCTATAAGCCTGGCTAGCCTGGTATGCAAAGCTATGGAGCGTATCATCATCAAACTCATAAACAAAGACATTGGGAACCTCCAAACACTGGATCCTAACCAATTCAGCTTTATTAAGGGCAGCTCTTGCCTCTTGAACCTGGTTGACTTCTTTGAAACAGTCACCAAGGCCATAGATGAAGGGAAGATAGTCCACACAGCCTACCTGGACCTGGCAAAAGCCTTCGACATAATACCGCACTCGGGCATCATAAATAAACTCACCAGCTTAAATATCAACCCCTATGTTACAAGATGGGTTGCAAACTGGCTCAGGGATAGAACCCACATGGTCAGAATTGCAGGTGCCATGTTGGACTCTAAACCAGTTACAAGTGGCGTCCCACAAGGCTCAGTCCTGGGACCTCTGTTGTTCAGTATATATATTTCTCTGAGGTACAGGCTAACATGGGAGGACTATGGTTGACCAAGTTCGCAGATGACTGCAAACTGGGTGCCATAATCGACTCGCTGACTGACACAAGCATCCTCCAAAAGGGTTTCACAGAGATGGATAACTGGTGCCAGAGCCATGGCCTAAAGCTAAATGCCAAAAAGTGCATAGTCATCCCCTTTGGGAAAAACAAAGTGCCCACAAATTACCACATAGGTGGTAATCCATTAAGTACGGAAGAAGTAATTAGGGATTTGGGGACCCAAGTAGATAGCAATCTCTCCTTTGACAATCACGTTGCCAAAGTGGTTAGAAAGACCTTCTATATAGCCCACATTATCACGAAAGGGTTCACATCTAGATCAGGAGAGGTCATTGTGCCCCTCTACTCATCACTCATCAGGCCCATAATTGAATACAATGCCCCATTTGGGATGTACCTTACCCGACACCTGCAGCAACTGGAAAGACCCCAAAAGTACCTCACCAAGAGGATCAAGGGACTCAAACAGATGCCCTACACAGTGAGGCTAAAGAAACTCCAGCTCTGCTCAGTTGCTTGCCGCCTACTCAGAGGCGATCAGTGCCTGATGTATAAAGCCATGTCCAACCCAGAATTAATGGACATGCTCCACCTCAGGAAATCTAAATCCCTTAGAGATACACGCTACAGGGACTTAAACCTCAGCACAGAAATAAATAGGACATGCTGGAGGGACAGATTCATATCCCAGAGGCCCCCCTCACTCTGCAACAAAATCCCAATCCATGTTAGACAGAGTCCCTCAATGACCCTCTTCAAGAGAAATCTTGACGAATGGATGGGAGATCGTAGGTTTACCCCTGGGATCTCTACTGTGTCCCTACTAGACAGAGGCACAGCAAACTAACCTCAAAAGGGCTATCTTCTGTGACCTACTATACAGAGGCACAATCAACTAATCTAAAAGGGTGGCGAAAGCCAAACACACTCTGGCTAGGCTTATAAATGCCCTAGGGCAGATAGCCTAGTATCAACCTATGAACCTATGAACCTATATTGTAATAAATATTTTAAGTTACTGGTGTACGTTGCCATTACACAACTTTCTTGTTTTCAAAGTAACCTATAATTACTGGTAAGAACTGCCTTGTTATACTTTTTCTCTGATTAATCATGAAGTGCATGGGAATGTGTAAAGTGCCATTTTAAATGCTGTCTATATCTGTTAAGTGGCTAATTTTAGTCAATGCTCTAAAGTAATAGGTAATAACTAGGACCATAATATAGACCACCTTAGTTTAATTAAGTACTGATATACACAAGCTATTATTTAATGTACTGAATACCACTCCCTCACAACAAACACATACAAGCAAATGTTTTACTACTGCAGTACTTGACTGCAAAACACAGGCAATACTGGTAACCGTACTTCAAACCCCAACTCCGAATTAATCCTGCCATGTGCTCACCTCATCTCTTTATTTTTTAATATGCCTGCATGCACGATCCACACTTCATTGACGTATCATACAATGCAGGCAGTGATCATGTTTTCATAATACAGGAATGCAGGTTATAAAATGATGCAACAGCAGGATAAAAAGGCAAGACAGACCTCTGCAGTCCTGAGGAGAATGATATCCTCATAGATGCTCTGGGGAACATGTGGGGAATGCCCTTTTGGAAGGGGAGACAAAACAGGTAGACAGATCAAATGCATGGAATCAGGTAGTGGCCGACATTAATGCAATAGGTGGAAGGAACCACACCCTGGCACAGTGCAGGAAAAGAGCCAATAACATGGTGGGACATGCCAGGACAAAAGCTGGACATAATGTAATTGCCAGTAGTAGCACTGGTGCTGGACCTTACATAATCCAGCCTTCATCAGTAAATGATGGATACCATCTCTCTCTAGAATGGGTGATAAATTGCATGCAGATGAGGGTGTAGATACCAGTACTTTCAGACATCTGCAACAACCAGTCGGCAGTGTGGAAGGTTAGCACATAGCTCATTTTGCTACATGATAGTAAGATATATTTGACACGACGTATGTGGACTTGTTACCCTTACATGTTTCATTAGCAGGTATGCCATCAATGTCAGATGAGGCACAAAGTTTACAGACAATGCATGGTAAATGAGATCATCCTACATATATGTAAAAATAATCTTACCTTTCACATGGCACACTAACAACCTCTTCATGTACTTCTTCACAAAATCAGCACCAGAAACAACTCATCATGTGTCTGAGCACAGTAGGCTGAGATTTCTGTGTTCTACAGCTAGGAACTGTAATAGTGTGCATTACTATAATTGTCTGTTTACAGTTAAAAGCATTCTCTAGAGTCTGCTTGCTCCTTGATCTGTTCAAAACTTTCATTTAATGGCTACAGCTAGGAACTGTAATTTTTTCTCATCCACCCTCCCTAGTGTTGTGTGTTCGTATACTTGGTGGCTTTGCAGTTGCCCGCCCATAATGTATATTTGATCTGACACACTCCTCCCAGTCTAGTGTCATTAGTTCACTCAATCTAATAGTGAACATTTGTGAAGGCCAACCCACTCAGATTCTTAACGTTGAATTAACTTCTGTTCCAGCTTTCTCCATTTCCACTTTTACTGAAAAAAAAAAAATTCTAAGCTTGCTTCCCCCCTTTCCTGTGGCAGGTTTTGTCCAGATATGGATTTGCTGTGGCCAGGACTGCTTGTGAGCTCCTGAGCCCCCCTCCCCCCCCCCACTTAACTAGGGTTAAACTATTCCTGGTGCCATAAAGTCTGTTCTTCGAATTTTCCCTTGCAACTAGCCAGCTTTTTAGTTTTAGCACTCAAATGTGTTTCTTTGAGCTCAGCACTTGTTCAGAACTCAGTGTAAGCACCAAATAAGTTACAAATTACTACAGCACTCAACTTTCCTCACTTGTCTAGAGGAAAACAGTATTTAGTACTTAATAAATAAGCACCTATTCAGGCATATCTGAAGGTCAGCTCCCGGTGTATTCTCCTGCCTACCTGATGAATCTGGGCATCGTGGGACAATGCAGCAATTGCCTCATGTACACAGACAACCCTCTCCTCCTACCACCCAACACTATGACCTGTGAGAGATGCACTTATATAGCCAAACTGGAAGCAAAGCTCTCTTCACCGAAGACTGGACTAGATAGTCAAAAGGAGAAGGTAAACACTTGCACCACACCATACCACACTCATCACATAGTCCCTCAAAACCTACACCACCAAAACACACACACAGAAGCACAAAACACACACCTACATTCATGGAGGCTCTCAGTAAAAATATGACCAAACAACTGAGACCTCCAAAGCAGAAATGCAAGCAACCTCCACCCCCGAACACAACCCAAATGACACATAGCCCACATACTCAGTGTGCCACTCAACTACAGCCCATAAGGTATAATGTATCCAACACTCTAATCATAGGTGACTCTATAATCAGGCACACCGATGTTCCACTCATCAGGCTAAACAAGGAAAAAGTTACTGTCAGCTGCCTGTCAGGTGCCAGGATCCGCCACATAACGCTCACACTCAGGTCACTCCACAACAAGTACAAATATGACTCTGTCATTCTGTGTTGGTGTGAATGACCTGAGACGCACCTTCCTGGACTACATGAAAAGAGACATGGAGGAGCTCTCCCATCTTGTAGCCCAGGCAGGTATGACCCTAGCCCTGAGTAGCATCCTGCCATCACCCAGAATGATACCACAGTACAAACTACTCCATCCCTCCACCCTCTTCCTCACCTACAACAAATAACACTCCCCACCCTTTCTCTTCTCCTCCCACTTCCCCCCTTAGCACTCTGAAGATCTTCACTATCAATGCCCAGAGCCTTAACAACAAATGTCACCATGTACAAGCCTGGATTAATCACAATCAACCCAACATCCTAGCCATCTCTGAAAATTGGCTAAAACCACATATCACTGACTCTGAAATACTACCTCTTGGTTACCATATCCTCAGAATTGACCGTTTAAACAAAAAAAGCAGAGGCTCTGCTCTAATTTACTCCAATCTTCTCTCTCTAATTCCTCTTCAAATCCCTACCCCTAATTTAAAAAATTCCGAAATCACAGCAAACCTTCTCTGATTAAATAAACATAAAAATATCTGCTTCAGTTCCTTATACATCTCCCCAGGCAACAATATATCCACCCTTGAAGATATTCTATACTGGGCCTCAACTCAAATAAAATATGAAACCTATATTCTAGGCGATGTCAATATTGACTGGAATAAAATTAACACACCATCCTCCTCATTTTTCATTAACCTTCTAAACTTCACCCAAGTAATCTCTTCAACTACTCACCCTAACAAAAATCACCCCCCCAGGGTCCATCTTAGATTGGATTCTAGTCTCCCATCCAAACAAAATCACTCTCTGTGGCACTATCCCTGACACCTTCGGTGACCATCTCCCTGCCTTCATCCATCGATCAAGTAGCTCCATCCAACACCAACATCTCTACATTCAAACTCGTAACCTCAGCAACTTCAACCCCTTAATTTTTTCTAACATCTTTAAACAAATTAACTGGCAACCTCTAAATACCCTCCCACTCTACAATGCTGTTGAGCATTTTAACTCTATCTTCCTAGATACTATTAACTCCCTTGCCCCCCTAAGAAATAAGCGAATCAAAACTAATTCTGCACCATGGCTGACCAAAGAAACTAAACAAATTATGCGTCACAGAGACAAATCCTGGAAGCTCTATCAGAAAAATAAATTGTCCTCTACCTTACTCCTATATACCCAACTCCACAACCAAGTAAAAAAACTTATTAACGAGGACAAAAAAAACTACTATAATAAACTCCAGTCCAATAACAATAAAAACCCAAAACAATTCTGGAAATCAGTCAACTCTCTATTTCATCCCAGATCTCAAAACAACCCTTGCCCTGACCCTAATCTATCCGACAGTGAACTGAGCTCCCACTTCAATACCTTATTTACTGAATCCATAGCTAAGCTAACCAAAACATTCCCTAATAACAACCCACCTAACTCCCTTTTCACTTCACCCAACAACCCAAACAACAATCCCCTCATTTTCCATCTCAAACCTGTTTCCACCACTTTTATAAAAAAGCTTCTATCCAAGCTAAAGCCATGCTTTAATGCCCCTGACAACATTCCCTCTTCCTTCCTCAAACATGCAGCTGAAGGTATCGCTCTCCCAATTAGTATTCCGATTAATAGATCCTTAAATGAGTCATACGTACCAAAACTCTAGCATTCAGCCTACATCCTACCTCTTCACAGAGGCAAAAACACCACTATTTCTAACTTCCATCCCATCGCCCTACTCTCTCCAATATCTAAAATTCTAGAAAAATGTGTCCACCAAACAACTTTTACCTTATCTAATTCAAAATCACCTCTTAACACCCACCCAGCAATGTTTCCGTCCTGGCCACAGTACCATAACTGCCCTACTATCCTTCCTAGAAACTGTCAATCAAGCACGAGACTCTGGACTCATTGTATCCACAGTACTGCTAGATCTTTCAAAAGCCTTTGACACCCATCTCCCACACTCACCTTCTTCATCATCTGGCTAATCTCAGTCTCTCCCCAAATACTCTTTCCTGGTTCTCCAGTTACCTATCTGATAGCTCTCAAGCAGTCAAATGGAAGAACTCTTTTTATTCCTTCTTGCCTACACCTACTGGCGTTCTTCAGGGGTCCATCCTTGGACCCATGCTTTTCAACATCTTTATAAATAACCTTCACACCTTCGTCCCTGACACCACAGTCATCCAATACGCTGATGACTCTACCTTGGTCTGCTCTGCTCCAAACTTTCCTGAACTCCTGACCAAAACCCAATTAGCCTTTACCACTACAGAGAACTGGATGCACCAAAACCACCTTTATCACAACTCCAATAAATCCAAAATACTATTTTTTCTCCCCTCCAAGGTTTTCTCTTTGGACAAAAACACTTTCAATGTCCTAAGCCAAACTAACACTGCCATTAAAGTGGTCCCCTCTGCAAAACTCCTTGGCATTACCATAGATGAACACCTCAAATGTGATCTTCACATACAACAAAACATAAAGAAAACCCACCCAAAGCTAGGTATGCTATATAGGAACAATCACTTTCTTTCCATCTCCACTAGGCATACCCTGGCAACCACCTACCTCCTACCTTCCCATCTATATGGAGCCTCTCTTCTAACCAATTTGTCTGTTACCAACACCTCTAAGCTCGAAGCTTGCTATAATAAGATCTCTAAAATTGCCACCAAATCCAAAACATCAACTCACCACTGCCTCAGCCTTCACTCTCTGAACTGGTTAGAACTCCCTAACCACCTTAACTATCTACAACTAACCACTGCTCACAAACTAATATTCTCCCCTGATAAATGCCCAGCCTTAAAGGACATCCTTCCTCCATACATCCCTAACAGATAACTGAGATCTGAACACCAAAACCTAATCTCGATTCTTAAACCCAAATGACCTGCTGGCCAGCTTTTACTCTCCATTTCTCTAGGTAAAAAATGGAACTCTCTGCCTCCTTCACTTAGGACTATACCCAACACTGAATCCTTCAAAACTCAATGTTTTCTTCACCTATCTTCCAAATGGAAATGCTCCTGCTTTCACCCCACTTAAATTCTAGGGGCTCCCCACTAAGCTCTCCTTACCCCCACTCCACTATACTCTCATACTTATTCTTATTTCTCAAAAGATCCAGAACTAGCAGACTTTGACTCCAAGCATGTAAATATTGTTTCATCAAAAAAAAAAAAAAAAAAAACACTCTGTCGTCAAGTTGTTAAACTGTCTCATAATGTATATTACACTCTGCAACTCTCGAATGTATGAACCCTACTCTTGTATTTCACTTTGTAACCTTTATTTTCTATTTTGCAACCTATACTGTATGGTATTTCACTTTGCAACCTTTATTTGCATTTTGTAACCTATATTGTATTATACTGTTCATGGAGCTTTTCTCCCCGGGCCTCCACTGAAAATGGGTACTTCTTGGCCCAGTGGACTTCCCCGGTAATCAAATTGAAAATAAATAAAATAAGGACAAAATGATTGACTTTAACAATTGGCTAAGCTTCTGGTGCCATTCTAAGGGAATCCAGTATCTGTCTGCCTGGGATGACATGATCAACAGACCACGCTGCTTTGCTAGAGATGGCCTGCACCTGTCACACTTGGGATTCTGGATACTGGCAAAGGCTCTTGCCACCCCTATACTGCCTTTTTTAGGCAAGGTTCAAATGACAAATTCACCACTGTAACAGGTACAAGCAAGCAAAATCTGAGGGTAAAGTTACTCAATGCTAGAAGTCTACACCTCAAAATGCACTCACTCGGGGCACTCCTTAAAATGGAGAACATTGACATCTGTGCAGTGACAGAGACCTGGTTCAAAGCTCCAGAGATCACCCCTGCATTAATAGGCTGTAATTCATACCACACCTTTCAGCCACCAAACCCAGACCGAAACACTAAAGGTGGAGGCGTGTCCATATTCATTAAAAATATCCACACCTCCAAGCTAGTTGCTCAACATAATGCATCCGAGATTATCCAAGTTCAACTAACTCTGGGCAAAACCGCAATCCAGCTTGTAGCTTGCTAGAGACCCCCCACCATGCCCCAGGATTCCCACTCCTCTTTTCTTGATACACTGGAAAATATTAAGGTACAACCCAGCACTCTAATAATGGGTGATTTCAACTACCCTACCATTAACTAGAAAAACTACTCATGTACCAACTCTTTTGCTCAACGTTTTCTGGAAATCATCAATTCCAATGCCTTGGATCAACTTATCCACATCCCCACCAGGAGCAGCAATATCCTAGACCTGGTCATCACCAACATGGGTGACCGGTGTTCCACACCAGAGGACAGCTCCTCGTTGATCAGATCCGACCACAAGCTTATCACCCTAGACATCCACATTCCGCTCCCACCCCCCATTAGGAAAACAACCATAAAAAATTTTTCCAAAGCCAACTTCACACTTCTTAAGACAGAAGTGGCAAACTTCACGATACCCATGCAGATGGACAATAGAGGAACGACTGCTGAATCCTACACAAATGCACTTTATAAGCACTTACACAAGTGCAAGGATCGTGCTATCCCTAACACAACCAAGATGCTATCCTCCAAAAAAAGGAAGCCAATCTGGTGGTCTTCTGCCATAAACAAACTCTACAACAGAAGAAATAAACTGTTGCAAAAAAGAGTAAAATCCCACGATTGGAGGAACTCCCTGGTCAGCCTCAGTAAGAAGCTGAGATCCCTCATAAAATCCTCCAAAGCTAGTTATGAAAACAAAATCACCACTGATTCTAAAGACAACCACAAAGCATTCTATAGCTATGTCAAGAATCTCAGTGGAAACACTCAGATCTGCTCTGAGTTACATCACAATGATACTAAATATACAGAACCAACTGATATTGCCAACATCCTGGCAGATAGGTTCAGTGCTAACTTTACCCCCCTGTCACCCCCTAAAGGGCCCATCTTTATACCTGAAGAATGCAAAGTTCCTGTAATCATGGCTGCACAGGTAAAAACCTCACTCTCCAAAGCCAAGAACACAGCAACCATGGGACCGGACAACATCCCAGGCTGCCTTCTACATGGACTACACAATGAACTGGCACCCCACCTAAGTACCATGTTCAGTCATAGCCTCACCTCAGGCTTTGTGCCCAATGAATGGTGCGCTGCAATGGTTATCCCACTCCACAAAGGGGGGGGGCACATCAGACCCTGGGAACTACCACCCCATTAGCCTGACGAGCCTGGTCTGCAAGGCCATGGAATGTATCATCATGGAACTCATAAACAAAGACATTGGAGATGTCCAAACTCTGGACCCCACACAGTTCAGGTTTGTAAAAGGCAGATCATGTCTCCTAAACCTGATAGGCTTCTGTGAAGTAGTCACCAAAGCCATAGATGAGGGTAAGGTGGTTCACACAGCCAATCTAGATCTCGCCAAGGCATTCAACACCATCCCCCACTCTGGAATTATAGATAAACTCACTAAACTAGGTATAAATCCATATTTCACAAGATGGGTTGCCAACTGGCTTACTGACAGAATCCACACTGTGAGAGTAGCAGACTCCAAATCACACATCAGACCAGTGACAAGTGGAGTACTACAGGGTTCAGTCCTGGGTCCTCTCCTGTTTGGTATCTACTTCTCTGAAGTACAGGCTAACACAGAAGGTCTTTGGCTAAGTAAATTCACAGATGACTGCAAACTAGGAGCCATAATCAAAACTCCTAACGATGTGGACATCCTACAAAAGGTCCTCACTGAGACAGATGCCTGGTGTCAAAGCCATGGTCTCAAGTTTAATGCCAAAAAGTGCATTGTCATCTCCTTTGGTAAAAACTCTGTATCCGTGAACTACCACATATGCGGTAGTCTATTTAACACTGAAAGTGTGATAAGAGACCTTGGGACACAGGTGAACAGTAGTCTCTCCTTTGATAATCACATCACCGCAGTGGTCAGGAAATCCTTCTACGTGGCACACCTCATCAAAAAAGGTTTCTCATCCAGAAAAAGAGGTCATTGTTCCTACTCAACACTCATTAGACCCATTAGAGAGTACAACACCCCTTTTGGTATGTGCCTCACAAGACATCTACAACAACTGGAAAGACTGCAAAACTACCTCACAAAGAGGATTATTGGCTTCAAAAAGTTGCCTTACACAGACTATCTCAAAAACCTCCAGCTTTACTCCATCGCATATCGCCTACTCAGAGGTGATCTCTGCCTAACATACAAAGCTATGTCAAACCCAGAGCTGTTGGACATGCTCCACTTAAAGAAATCCCAATCCCTCCATGCTACATGCTGTAGGGACCTAAACCTTGTCAGTACAATAAACAGAACATGCTGGAGGGATAGATTCCTTTCCCAGAGACTTTCCATACTCTGGAACAGACTACCTATCTATGTCACAGAGCTTCTCATTAGCACTCTTCAAGAAAAATCTTGATGATTGGATGGGTAATAGGAAATTCACCCCGGGGATCACGTCTGTGGTTCTGCTTGACAGGGGCACAGGAAAATAATTTTCTTGGGTGGCAAAAGAGAGGGTACCTTTTTGGCTAGGCTTGTATAGGCCCTAGGGCCAATAGTCTAGTACCCACCTAGGAACCTATGAACCTAAGCTAAATAGCTGTCGATGGTGATGTCATAGCTCTGATCACAACAGGCTGATGACAGCTGAATAGCGGTTGATGGTGATGTTATAGCTCCAAGCAGAACAGGCTGATGACAGCAGAATAGCTGTCGATGGTGATGTCATAGCTCTGAGCACAACAGGCTGATAACAGCTGAATAGCGGTTGATGGTGATGTTATACCTCTAAGCAGAACAGGCTAATGTTGACAGCTGAATAGGTGTCAATTGTGATGTCATAGCCCTCATACTCATGACACAACATGAAGACAATGGCAGACAGTGACAAAGTGTACTAACAGGGCCCCTACCTCACAGCAGGTGGATAACACCATAGAGAGTGACACAGCTTTAAACACTCAGAAGAGTGAGGAAATGACATCACAATGGTGGGGGGACACCATGTAGTTCCACATCTAATTCTTATGCACAGCCTGAACAACTTGAGAAAGAAACCACCCTTTCAGATGTAGCAGTTCCTACTGTCACAGCTGTACACAGAGGTACCAAGTGAAGACATATGTCACAGGTAGCTCCAAAGACATGCAAGGCCTTGGTTTCCCAACAGAAGATGTGCCATGACTGGTCTACTTCAGAAGACTGACTAACCAAAAGAATGAAAATTCATAATACTGAACACATTTTAATGCAGGGGGCAAGCCCCCCAGCACCCCTCATGTGGGGGGCTGCTCCCCCCACAATCTCTGCTAACTATATATACCAACTCCAAGATCGCACAAAAGTGGAGAAGGGGCAAATTTCATCATTCAGTATTTTGAATTTTCAGTTTTTTGGAATTCAGTCTTTGGATTTTCAGTCTTGTGAAGCAGACCCGCCATGGCATAGTTTAAGCCCCAGATACTGCCACTGAGAGTCAGGTACAGATGATTAGAGTATCACAGAGTATACCTGAGGAAATTCACCAGTACATGGGAATGGTGGAGGCCAGGGACAATGTCATGATGACTCTCATGTGCAATTTGGTTGTATGAATGGGATTCATGTCAGTCTCTATGCACACACTGGTAAAGCCTTACCAGATACACATTAACAAAACAGCTGGATGTGGCCAGGAAACTGCCTACATGCATGATAGATGAGTAGCCCAGACACCATATGCATCTCAAAGTGCTGCAGCCACTCCTGTGGATTCCCCACAGAAATGGCAGACAGACTTCACCAGACTTCTGCAATATATGGTAGAATATCTCATTCAAGGTGTAGGTCCTGCAGCACTGCTAGGTAAATATCATGAGGTTCCCTTGCATGGTCATGCAGCACTGCTAGGTCAATATCAAAAGATTTCCCCTGCATGGTCCTGCAGCACAGCTAGGTCAATATCAAGAGGTTCCCCTGCATGGTCCTGCAGCACTGATAGGTAAATATTACGAGGTTCCCCTGCATGGTCATACAGCACTGCTAGGTCAATATCAAAAGATTTCCCCTGCATGGTCCTGCAGCACTGCTAGGTCAATATCAAGAGGTTCCCCTGCATGGTCCTGCAGCACTGCTAGGTCAATATCACAAGGTTCCCCTGCATGGTCCTGCAGCACTGCTAGGTCAGTATCAAGGGGTTCCCCTGCATGGTCCTGTAGCTCTTCAAGGTCAATATCAAGAGGTTCCTCTGCATGGTTCTGAGGCACTGCTAAGTCAATATCAAGAGGTTCCCCTGCATGGTTCTGCAGCACTGCTAGGTCAATATCAAGAGTTTCCCCTGCATGGTCCTGCAGCACTGCTAGGTAAATATCAAGAGGTTCTCCTGCATGGTCCTGCAGCACTGCTAGGTCAATATCACGAGGTTCCCCTGCATGGTCCTGCAGCACTGCTAGGTCAATATCACAAGGTTGCCCTGCATAGTCCTGCAGCACTGCTAGGTCAATATCAAGAGGTTCCCCTGCATGGTCCTGCAGCACTGCTAGGTCAATATTAAGAGGTTCCCCTGCATGGTCCTGCAGCACTGCTAGGTCAGTATCATGAGGTTCCCCTGCATGGTCCTGCAGTACTGCTAGGTAAATATCAAGAGGTTCCCCTGCATGGTCCTGCAGCACTGCTAGGTAAATATCACAAGGTTCCCCTGCATGGTCCTGCAGCACTGCTACGTCAATATCAAGAGGTTCCCCTGCATGGTCCTGCAGCACTGCTAGGTCAATATCAAGAGTTTCCCCTGCATGGTCCTGCAGCACTGCTAGGTCAATATCAAGAGGTTCTCCTGCATGGTCCTGCAGCAGTGCTAGGTCAATATCAAGAGGTTCCCATTCATGGTCCTGCAGCACTGCTAGGTCAATATCAAGAGGTTCCCCTGCATGGTCCTGCAGCACTGCTAGGTCAATATCAAGAGTTTCCCTGCATCCAGAAGATCCTGTATTTGGAGTAACTCACCATAAATGTGCATGCTGTCACTTGCTGTCAACCTATGGATCCATCATCTGCACTATCCTTTGGGGACATTGTGCATGACACCTACCAAATATAACTAATGCTTTGATCAATAGTAAGAGGAAAACAATACTCACCCAGCATTCAGTTTCCACAGTTACTTCCTCACTTTTTACTGGAATCTGAACAACAGTAAAGAGACAACATTACAGGAAAAAATGAGAGAAGGAATTAAAAAAATGCACTCACTACAGGCTCTCATCACACTAGAAGATGCTGATGTCTGTGCAGTCATGTAAACTTGGTTCAGGGCTGCAGAGAGCACCCCTGCCTTACCAGGCTATACCTTATTCCACACTTTCCAACCCCAAAATGAGGTAAGAAAGATTAAGGGTGGTGGAGTCCCTATCTTCATTAAGGGCAGGCACACCACCAGACTGGTTTACCAGCATGACTCACTGGAATTACTCCAGGTGCAACTGACAGTTGGCAAGACACTCATCCAAATTATAGCCAGCTACAGACCCCCTCCATTACTCCTACCTGAACCTATTTGACTCCATCAAGGTACTCCCTAACACCTTAATCCTTGGTGACTTCAACTACCCCACCATAGACTGGGTGAACTATTCCTGCACTAATGCACTCACCCAATGATTGCTTGACTTCATCAGTTCTAAAGCATTAGATCAGCTGGTCTCATTCCTCACAAGGGAAGATAGCATACTGGATTTGGTTCTCATCAACATGGGTGACTGATACACCAATCCCATAGTATGTTCTTCCCTGGTGAGATCAGATAATCGGTCTGTCTCATTCGAAGTTTCTATCCCACCTAATCCCTCCCCAGCCATAACCAAGCTAAAAAACTTCTCAAAAGCTGACTACAACCTCCTAATGAAGGGTATCAGCAGCTTCACACCATTGCCCCCCTCAGAGGATGCAGACAAATATGCTGAGCAGTATGCCAATGCAGTATACAAGCGCCTGTACAACTTAATGGACTCAGCCATTCCCAACAGAACTAAGACCTGCTCCTAAAGAAAACACAAACCTGTTTGGTGGACATCCTCTATCAACAGGCTTTACAACAAAGGGAATAAATTGTTGTCCAAGGGTAAAAAGGAACAAATCCCAGATTGGAAAATCTCCTTCCTCCACCTCAACAAGCAAATTAGATAACTAGTGTAAATCTCTAAAGCCAATTATGAGTTTAAATTAGCCTCCAAAACAAAGAGAAACCAAAAGTCCTTCTTCAGTTATGTTAGGAACCTCCATGGCAAAGCCCAAGATTTTCCTGAACTAGTACTTAATGGTACCACTTACACTGATCCTGCTGACTTAGCCAACCTGCTATCCGATAGGTTCAATGCAAACTTCACCCTCTTATTGCTCCCCCAAAGGCCCAGTCGACATCCCCAGTACTTATCCCACACCTCACATCTCTGTACATCAAGTGTTAAAGATCCTATCCAAGGCAAAGAACACAGCCTCCATGGGACCTGATAGTATCCCAGGCTGTATTCTGCACCATCTCCAGCAAGAACTAGCTTTGCCATTGAGCACCCTATTCAACCACAGCCTAATTACAGGCTTCATTCCAGCAGAATGGAGAACCACCATTATCATCCCCTTGCACAAACCTGGGAAACTATTGCCCCATTAGCTTGACAAGTCTGATCTGTAAAGCCATGGAGTGCATTGTTATGGATCTCATGAACAAGGACATAGGTAATCTCCAAGCACTCAACCCCACCCAATTCAGATTTGTCAGGGGCAGGTCTTGCCTACCGAACCCACCTGACTTCTTTGATGCTGTCACCAAGGCCCTGAATGAAGGAAAGTCAGTACATACAGCTTACCTTGACCTGGCCAATGCCTTTGACACAATCCCCCACTCATTGCTCATAGAAAAGCTAACATAATTTGGTGTTAATCCCTATCTCGTCAGATGGGTGATCAACTGGCAAACAGATAAGATACACAAGGTCAAAATAGGTGCTGCCACGTCTGACAGCAGACCTGTCACTAGTGGTGTCTCCCAGGGATCTGTCCTGGAACCCTTACTGTTTGGCATCTACTTCTCAGAGGTCCAGGCAAACACAAAAGGCCTGTGGCTAACCAAGTCTGTAGATGACTGTAAGTTGGGTGCTGTCATTGACTCCCCAAATCATGTTAACATACTGCAAGAGGGTCTCACAGCTACAAATAACTGGTGCCAAAGTCATGGCCTTAATTTTAATGCAAATAAATGTATTATCATACCACTTGGCAAAAACACAGCCCCTGCTGATTACCACATTAGTGGCACTCCCCTAAGCACACAACCTGTGGTGAGAGACGTGGGTACTCAGGTTGACCACGATCTCACATTTGACCATCATGTGGCAGCGGTGGTCAGAAAAGCCTTTTATTTGGTTCATCTCATAAGTAAAGGGATTGCACCCAGAAAAAAGGAGGTTATTACCTCTCTGTACTCCTCCCTCATTAGACCTATAATTGAGTATAATGCCCCATTTGGTATGTACCTCTCCAAACACCTGCACCAACTGGAAAGGCCACAGAAATGCCTCACAAAGAGAATACATGGCCTCCAACACCTGTCCTTTCTGGACAGGCTTAAATCACTATCAGTCTATTTGGTATCATACAGATTGCTCAGAGGTGATCTGTGTCTCGCCTGCAAGGCAATATCAGACCCTGCCCTACAGGAGATGCTCCATATCTGTATGTCTAACTCCTCACGCATTACCCACTTGATAGGCCTAAATCTAATATGCAACATCAACAAAACCTGCTGGAGAGACAGGTTTGTCTCCCAGAGGCTGCCCCATGTCTGGAATAGACTTTCCATACCTGTCAGAGTACGTCACTGACCCTCTTTAAGTGCGACCTTGATGAGTGGATGGGAAACCACAAATTTGTCCCAGGGGTTCCACCTTTGTCCCTCATTGACAGGGGTGAGAGGTGCTGATTAAGGTTTCTTTTTTTGGGGATAAACTCCTGGTTACATTTGTAAGGTCCCCTGGGCCATTAGCCTAGTAACTTCCTATGATCCTGATCCTATGAGAGAGAGCAAGAAAAAAATATTTTTCCAATGTAAGTAATCTGAGCACCATAAGAGTCATCATACTCTGCTCTGGACACTGCAGTGGAAACTATCAATATGGCTGTAAACATGTATTTAAAACACCTGTTTTTACACTCTTAAGTAAAACTTACGAGGATAATTAGAAATGTGCCACTTATATAGCAATACTGTACAAATGATGAGTGATGGTAAATGTATGAAAGGTGGCATTTCTTTTGTCAAAAAAATAAAAAATATCTGATGTACAATGTATGTTAATTGTGCACTACTCAGTGTAGCCCACAAGTAACATTGCATGCATCAAGTATTATCTGTGTGACCTCCCACTGTCACAAAGTGAATGTCACAGCCCATAGTTATGGACTAGATGATGCCTCTTTCTCTGTGCAGCCTCACACCCTGTATGAGCCTGCTGTAGAGGTTGCCATGTTACTGCTATTGGCTGCCCACTGCCACACTATCATCACTGGTGGGAGGAACAATAGATGGAGCAGCACTGCCAGTTTTGGTGAGCAACTGTGGCAGGTGCACACCAAACCAGTGCATGATCATGTTGTGCAAAATGCAGCAGACAGATGTACACCAAACCAGTGCATGACCATGTTATGCAGAATTCAGCAGACACATGCACACCAAACCAATGCATGATGTTGTGCAGAATGCAGCAGACACGTGCACACCAAACCAGTGCATGATCATGTTTTGCAGACTGTAGCAGACACATGCACACCAAAGCAGTGCATGATCATGTTGTGCAGAATGCAGCAGACAGGTACACACAAAAGTAATGCATGATCATGTTGTGCAGAATGCAGCAGACACATGCACACCAAACCAGTGCATGATCATGTTGTGCAGAATGCAGCAGATAGGTGCACACCAAACCAGTGCATGATCATGTTGTGCAGAATGCAGCAGACACGTGCACACCAAACCAGTGCATGATCATGTTGTGCAGAATGCAGCAGACACGTGCACACCAAACCAGTGCATGATGTTGTGCAGAATGCAGCAGACACGTACACATCAAACCAGTGCATGATCATGTTAAGCAGAATGCAGCAGACAAGTGCACACCAAACCAGTGCATGATCATGTTCTGCAGAACGCAGCAGACACATGTACACCAAACCAGTGCATGATCATGTTGTGCAGAATGCAGCAGACACATACACGCTAAACCAGTGCATGATCATATTAAGCAGAATGCAGCAGACATGTGCACACCAAACCAGTGCACGATCATGCTGTGCAGAATGCAGCAGAGGATGAACAGTTTGCATGCAGTAACATGATGATATTGAAGGTCACCCCAGACTTAGCCAGTTAACAGAAATGGGCTTAGATTAGGCCATACACTGATTCAGTATTTATCTGTGTCTAGTACAGGCTGGTGATGAAACACTGCTCAGAAGTGCCTAAAAGGTTACCAAGTGGAGCTATTAGCCAAAGTTTGAGTGCATAGCCTGTATCACCTGTAAAACAAACAGGGAGGGGACACATAACAACAAAGTGTGTGGGGGGTTACTCAGTACTACCTATACTACTCAATCGATGCTGAAATACCCATAATTAGGAATAGTGAAATGATTTGCACTTACTAACCAGATGACCACTGGTCATCCTACCATTCCGAAGGAGGTGTTAGAGTGAGCTAGTGTGCCAGGATGCTGGGCAGTGACACTGGTGATACATCACCATGCACTGCACAATCCCTGGCAGTTGATGAAATGGTAGCCTTCTTGTTCCATCCCCCTGTGGTCCAAATCATAGAATCATAGGATCATAGTAGGTTACTAGGCTAACAGATCTATAACCTTTTTAAGCCTAGCCATTCCTCCCTCAGTGTTCTCAATTATCAATGCCCATTGGCTAGAATGGCTTTAGTATATGCCTGTGCCTTAGGGTATTTACAAACTGCTGCTGTCCATATGGGCCACAGATGACAAGCCAGGGGTAAATCTGCAACTACCCATCCATTGGTCCAAACTGTGTTTGAATAGGCTTACGGAAGAGCTCTGTTTCACATGAATGGAGAGTCTGTTGCAGACAATGGTAGGGTATTCTGAGACACATACTTGTTCCTCCAGACGAGGTTTAGATCCTTAGATTGGGTAATTCTAGTGCTGTTTGTTTTGTGATTGTGTAGCAGATCCATAAGAGTGGGATCAGAGAATGCTTTGTATCTTAGCCATAGATCACCCCTCAGTAGTCTGTAGGACACCAAGTACAGGGACAGGGCTTTGAGGTGGGTTGCTTAGGACATATTTTCACCCTGTATTCTTTTAGTTATGCACCTCTGTGAACAATCCAGCAGTTGCAAATGCCTGCTCAGGTATATGCCAAAGACATTGTACTTGATTATTGGTCTAATAAGGGCAGAGTATAGTGGGACTATGATCTCCTTAGATCTGGATGCCATGCCCTTACTTATAAGTTGTGCCTTATAGAAGGATTTTCTTACTATCATGGTCACATGGTGATCAAAGTTTAGGTTACTGCCAACCTGAGTTCAGAAGTCACTTATCTTAGTTTATGTTGCAAATAATTTACTATACTGGAAGCTTTATCAGATTTTCATTGCCTAAAAAAGGTACTATAGGGATGGATAATGTTTTGGCCATTATCCTGGTGTGGACAGGCAAAGACCATCCCTGGCAAAGCAGCATGATCTGTTGCTCATGTCCTCCCAAGCTGACAAATATCGTACCCCCTTAGAATCACACCAGTAATTAAGTCAATTATTAAAGTCAAGCATCTTCTGTTTATATTGTGGTATCATCCTTGGAAAAGGTAGAATGCTGCTCAGTGCTAGGGTTATACCTACCTGGGACACCTAATCTGAAAGCTCTATCATGTCTCTCTTCGTATAGTCCAGGGAGGTATGTCTCAGGTCATTAACACCCACATGGACTGTGACAGAGGCATACTGGTACTTTTGGTTCAATATCCTGAGTGCATGTCTGATCTGGCAGATCCTTGACCCTGATAGGCAACTGACCACAACTGTTTTCTTGCTCAGCCTAGTGAGTGGGGCATGACTGAGTCTCACAATAGAGTCTCTAATGACAAATATATTAGGTTGTATGGCAGTTAGCCTTAAGGGCTCAGAGGTTGAGACATTGTGATATTTGGTTGTATGTGTCCTGAGAAGTGTTGTCTTTGTAGAGTATTTGGGAGGTTGTAACATATGGGATGCTTTTGAGGTTTGGCTAGCGGTGGCATTTAAGATCCTCAGTATAAGTGAGCTTTTCTGCTTGATCTGTAGTAGGTGTTGTGTGTATGTTACTGGCAACCGTTTGTCTATGAGGGCTTTGCCTCTCTTGCATACTGTCAGTGTGCTTAAGGTGGTTGTCAGTAAACATGAGACATTTGTTACATTGTCTCAAGATGCCCATTTCCACCAGGCTGGCTACAGAGACAGTAGGAAGGTGCACACCCATGGCTGTGGATCTTCTTCTTTTGTGTTCTTTGAGGGGTGGTGCAATTGGAGTTTAGAGTTTCTGGGCTGGGAGGAGAGGTCTAGGATTGATCTAAAACAACACCCTTGCAGTAATGTTTCTCAGTGGGCAAACTAGCTGCTCTACACTGAGCTAGATACTTGAGAAAATAACAGAGGAAGATTTATGTGGAAACTTACAACTCTAAGTGTCTGCATCTATACAGGGCACTGCAAGTCACTGCTGCACAGCTCAGCACAGGTTATATGAGATCGGTTACAGAGAAAAATCAGTAAACAGTAAAAATGCAGTATATGTGTGTATATAAGCTTATAATCTTGCAGCAATTCATAATTCTCTTACTAGTGTGAGTGATGCTACAAGATTAGGCTATGGTTCCCAGACCAAGTAAAATGCAAGCAAAAAAATGCAGTAGAAATGTAATAAATGCAACTCAGATCCTGGATCAATTCACAATTCTCTCCCTATTGTGAGTAATACTATGAAACTAAGGTTCACAGACTAAGTAAAATGCAAAGAGAAAAATGCAGGACAAATGTAATAAATGAGGCTCAGAGCCTGCAGCACTTCACCATACTCTCACTGTTCTGATTTATACTATAATACTAAGGCCCCAGACCAAGTAAAATGCAAACAGTAAAAAAAAAAAAAAATAGAAATGAAATAAACAAGGCTCAGAGCCTGCAGCACTTCACTGTTCTCTCACTGTTCTGACTTATACTATAATACTAAGGCCTCAGACCAAGTAAACTGCAAACAGTACAAAAAATAGAAATGCAATAAATGAGGCTCAGATCCTGCAGTACTTCACTATTCTCTCATTGTTGTGAGTTATACTACAAGACTAACCAAAGTAAAATGCAAGCAGTAAAAAAAACAATAGAAAGTAAATAAATGAGGCTCAGGTCCTGCAGCACTTCACTGTTCTGACTTATACTATAATACTAAGGCCTCAGACCAAGTAAACTGCAAACAGTACAAAAAAAATAGAAAGTAAATAAATGAGGCTCAGAGCCTGCAGTACTTCACCATACTCTCACTGTTCTGAGTTATACTACAAGACTAAGGCCCCAAACCAATTAAAATGCAAACAGTAAAAATATAGAAAGCAAATAAATGAGGCTTAGAGCCTGCAACACTTCACTATTCTCTCACTGTTCTGACATACTATAATACTAAGGCCCCAGACCAAGTAAAATGCAAACAGTAAAAAAAACAATAGAAATGTAATAAATGAGGCTCAGATCCTGCAGCAATCACAATTCCCCATCTACTGTGAGTGATATTGCAAGGCTAATGCCCAAGACCAAGTTAAAAATGCAAACAGTTGACCTTTGGGTAAAGCAAGGAAAATGCAGAAAAGAACAATATATAATTTAGATTAACACTCTGGATATTGCAATGTGCACTAGTTGGAATGAGATTATGTAAAACAGAGGCTAAAGTGAGCTTTAAGGGTCTAATGGGAGTACCTTATCACTTTGAGCTATCAGTGTCCAGTAGAAATAACACTGGGAGGGACTTGCAAACTCTGATTTACAGTAGGGGAAGGTAGCTAATAAGGCACTAATTTTAAAAGCACAAGAGTTGGGTGAGTGGGGGGGGATCCAAATATCAGTGCAGTCAAACAAAACTTTTAAACACTGAGCTCTTGTAGCTAATGGCAATATGAGTATAGTCAATCACACCAAGCATCTGAAGAACACATACAATCCCGTAGAAGACATGCATGGTTCTAACTTGGTCCTGTGATGATAATGACAATTAAACATATTGATTCACATGTGCCAAGAGTAAGTGAAGGTACTGCTGAATATCATTGAGGCAGAAGCCTGAGATATATCCAGGACTTTGCTTTTTATAACCCTGTTGAGCACTGCACAGATGCATATAAAGCAGCGACTTTAACTCACACAATGCTGGGAAGAGCTGCTACTTTACATAAGACAGTGATAGGTTGATTCCACTTTACTCATTTGCATCTCATTACACCTTCATTTACATACTACTTTCTTAGGCTAGTTCAAACAGCTGTGCCTCAGCACATCTGATGTCTCTGATTCATGCCTTAGGTGTGATAAGGTGAAGTGAGTACAAATTCCCACTACGCATAAGTGCAATGACTAAGAACACCACATTATGTTTAAAAGATTCACTTTATAATTTTTAATTTGTATTTCTTCATCATAGTTTGAGGGCACATTTATTTTATTTAAATGTTCTCTGTCGCTTTACTGTTATACTTCCAGGCTGTGTCTGTAATGGGCCCAGTTTAGAATCACCTACTACCCTGACCACATAAATACACATGTACACACATGCAGAAAGAAAAAAGTAAGAAAGAAAACTGAAAAATGAAGTAGGCTAGAACAACCCATATAGATCTGGCATAATATGGTGGCCTGTGGATAAAGTTAACATCATTTTCAAATGCACATTAATTCAGTCTACATTAATAATTGCAGTTTTCACCATTAATTTATTTCTTTAGTTGTAAGTTCAAAACTATTCCTTTGTAAAAAAAATTATGCACATTATTAATAAAAAATAACACTGTGTAGACATTGTGAATCATTCATTCATTCATCCCTGTGTCATACTGCATCCATTGTTTTATAAAATAATCCTTTAAAAGTCTTCTGTTAGACAAATCTCTTTTGCCCCTTTTGTTAATATGATACTTCTGGAACCATCTTATCTGAAATCAGTACAACGTTCCTTCTTGCCTTTTACTTCACAATGTCCTTTACCATCCTTTCATATGATTTCTGCCTTTTTGACTGTATGTGGATTTTGGATCTCTGAAATAGTCTAATTTCTAGTGGTGTATTTGTCACCACATCATTTCCTTTAAAACATTAATAAACACACAATGGCTGTTGTTATTTTGTGTATGTTTTACACAAATTGTTGCTTTATGAATGAGGTTCCCAGGTAGTACGTGAGCTCACCATCACACATGTAAATATGGAACAAAGGAAATTAATATGAAGTGATGAAATTTATGTAAAGAAAAAAGAAAAACAAAGTCATTGTGGTTGACAGAGCATAACAGAAACCCAGTTCTTCATCAATATGCAATGGGAGAGTTCCTTGTATAGATCTAAATGAAAAACTTGGCAGAATTTCTTGCCTAGTTACTCTCATCACATCTCTTCACCTACTAGCCGATATTTGCTAAAGTACCTGACTCAATCATGCTATAGCCGATCCAACAATAAAAATTACTTTATACAAAGAACTGCGTCAACTGTGTGTAGAAGTTTCAGCTGTGGCTAGAAACAAACTCTGAAATATTACAAGTAATAGTTTCATAAATAAAACTTGAATCCTGCTTTATCTTCCACAGCACCTCAAAGAGTTTGTTCCCTTTCCAAAGCAAAGTTCTCAGAGAAATTACAAGGTAGATAGAATCTGCTCACACTTGCCAGCTTTGTGACTTACCTGAATATAGTTTGCTGATGTTCATCCAAACCTATCAGAACCTTGCAAAACTCTGAAAAGAGTATTTCTCTGATAGAACACACAAATGTTTTAACAAGTACTAGTTCAAACATATTAATTTTGACTGAGCGTGTGCACTTCATTTTGACTGAGCGTGCGCACTTCATTTTGACTGAGCATGTGCACTTCATTTTGACTGAGCGTGTGCACTTCATTTTGACTGAGCGTGTGCACTTCGTTTGCTTATGCACATATCAGCTTTTTGCCCCTTATTTCTATTTTCGCATTGTGTGTGTATGAACATTGTTGATCCTTTTCTTCATATTTTTTGTTTTATAAATAAAGTAAATAAGCATTTTTTAAATAAACTGTTTTATTTAAAAATACTGTTATAACAATAATTTAAATTTTTCATAAATACTAATGAAAACTAAAATAAATTACAGTGCAATACTCCAGTACTTTTCATAATTTTACATTTGTTGTATTACTGCTTACTACAGTTTTCCCTGACCTTCAAAATATATCTAAAACATTTAGAAATAAATAAATAAATAAATAACCCTCTTTCAGTACATTTGCATAGTTTAAGCTTATAAAAAATCTGTTATTAAAATCTCAACAATAAATAATTTTAAATCTATTTCCGTTAAGACTAGCTTGCTTGTTGTCGTCATTGCTCCTGTGTGATATCAGTATTTATCTGCTCCATGCTGCACAAAATGTTTGCGGTTTCAGCTCTGATGATTTCCCAAGAACAAAGGTTGTAATTCTGCAAATAAATAAATAAATAAATAAATAAATAAATAAAACCAATTTTTCCATTAAGACTTACAGAATGAAGAAGCAAGTTTATTCTGATAGAATAATCATGTTAGGATTTCAATTGAATCTCTTTCTCTCTAGGTTGGTCAATGGGAAGCCAGGGCATGAAAAGACTTTGAAGTAACTGTCAGAGATAATCATTTACACCAACCACTACAACGGAGAAAAAGCAATCAGTGCAAGTGGCAGGGTTTAAGGGATCTTTCTAATATACAATCTTGAATTCCTAGAAGTGTGCACTGCAGTGTAATCTGCACTGCATTAACATGCTGGGATGCATCTCTGCATGATTTTGCCATACATATTGCTACAAAGGCAACACCTCCCTACCAGGGAATGTGCAGGACTCCACGGAGCATTTTTTCTACTTTTGTTTGACTGCTGCTGGACTTCAATAATCTGAGCCATTCTCACCTGCAAGCTGTATGTTTGCCCTAGCATCGTTTTCAACATTAATAAATTCACAGTGACTGGAGATGTTAGTTTGTGTATCTTTTATTCACACATTTCTGCTTTGTGAATGAAATGCCCAGGAAGAACATGAGTACATCACTGCACACATGCAGATTGAGGGCACTAACATAAAAGTATGTAATCGCAGCTGACTGATGCCCTAACAACCTGTTGTGCTACAAAGTAGCAGACTTCCTACCAGGCCACACAAATACAGAGGCCTCCCCAACAGACACACACACACACACACACATACACACACACACACACACACACACACACACACACACACACACACACACACACACACACACACACACACACACACACACACTCACACACACACACACACACACACACACACACACACACACACACACACACACACACCTCACACAAGCACACACATACCCACACACACACACACACATACCCACACACACACACACACACACACACACACACACACACACACACACACACACACACACACACACACACACACACACACACACACACACACACACACACACACACACACACACACACACACACACACACACACACACACACACACACACACACACACACACACACACACACACACACACACACACACACACACACACACACACACACACACACACACACACACACACACACACACACACACACACACACACACACACACACACACACACACACACACACACACACACACACACACACACACACACACACACACACACACACACACACACACACACAAAGTAAAGCTGTCCCACTTCCTCTACATAAACCCCCCCCCAGTGAAATGCCCAGGGCCATGTTGATGCATTTTCTATGGTGTTTAGTATAACTCGTGTAATATGGAGTATAGGACTTCTGCAATATCCAAATGCCGACATTTCTTAGAGTGGTATTCTTGGCAACTTATGATGCCTCTTTATTCCAATCAACAGCTGAATTGGTGAATCAAGCAAACTTGCTAGACTATAAAATATCACTGCATGGCTTTGCACACTAGGCAACTTGTCTGTTTATCACAGACATGGTATCACAAAATATTCATTGTACAATTGCTATGGAAATTCTAGAAAACAGTTATATACTGACCAAAGATACAGAGATAGTTTACATGATAAAAATCAACTCTGTCTAGATCGAGTTTAGAAATCTTTTATTACTAGAAACAAGCAACCATAGAATGGCAAGAATGCAGTCCAAGGCTGCATACTTTTACATATTATAATATGGTCTGGTTAATGAAATGGATTATTTAGATCACTCCAAGGAACGGGCTTGCTATAAAATATCTGTATCCCTCATGCTTAGCTGATTCGGATCCTCAGATCATCCTTATGTTGCAACTATTATAGCCTTTTAGTGAGAAAAATAAACTACCAGCATGTTCTAGTCCTTTTATCTCATTCCCTCCAACAGACCTCTGGAAATTTGCACTGTCACTTCCAATAGGTGGAGTCTAAGCTTTTTTGGTAAAATCAAATTATGTCCCCAATTTCAAACCAATGCTCATAATTCTGGAACCATAGGGATTATTAAGGAAATGTAAATGTCAAACTCTTTAGTGCAAACTATTTTTTACAGTGGTAGCATTCTTTTGATTCTAAGTCTTAAAGTGGATTTTATAAGTCACAGTAAACACCGTGACTATTACGTTTGTAACATTTTGTAAACAACTTACAATATCTCAGTAATGACTCAAGTTACACACATGCTGTAAGCAACATTTTATTTCATCCAACTGACTGTTCTCATATGAGGCTAAGCAGCTCTGTCTGTACTACTTAGTTGTTGAGATATTTAGAGACACATGAAATTTATGAGAATATAAATAAATATTATATGAAAAGCAATTAATCTCCTTTTCTGCACTAGACAGAGGTCAAATTTGAATGCAGGTGTATTTGCCATTGTTTAAGCTTTAAGATGAAATATTTTATTATTTTGTATGGTGCATGGTTTTGGAATTATTAATGTGGGTATTAACAAACAATATTTGACGCCCAGAGGTGTCAGTAGGATGTAACTGCAGAAGCACCTTGAGGCGTGTAACAACCAACATTGCACGAGTAATTAAAACATTTAATGGTATCTCACACAGTTCATCTTATTATTTAAATTGTGTTATTTTTGCTTATAACACTGATTCCCTTCCCTCAAAATACTTGTCTCACAACACTGTTTATACGTTCATGGTTTGTGTTGCAAGATTCTTTTCTTGAGTGTATGTTATTCTAGGTCTACCACTTTCACTTCTGCATTTTTAGGCCACTTTTCTTTTATCATTTTTTTTTTTTTTTTTTTTAATAAAACAAATGATCGGATGGCACAATGGTATAAAATTTGTCTTGTTGCAACATAATAATATTTAGTCCATTGTGTTTAATTGTTTCACTATTACCTTCACCATATTAAAACGTGCATCAATAGTGCACACTGTTTGTGGTATGTTGGACACCATCACCTGCTGGGAAATGGATTTGTTAATAAAAAGTAAAAAAAATATCTTATGGGCGCATGTTTTGTAATGTTTTCTACCCTGACAAATGTACATGCATGGATGGGGAATCCTGGCAGGAATATGCTTAATGCCGTAATATATTCAGAACTTGCATAAGTTTAGTTTAATTTCGGTAAGCAGAGTGTGCATGAAAGAAACTGCTACAGATACATTAAGGCCCAAGAATAGGTAATAAGTGTCTCTTTAAATCAAATGTATGTTTAGTACTTAATGTAGTTAAGTGTCACATTGTCAGTTTAGAGAATATAGTGACATGCTTTTAATTATTAAAAACATGGTATATTTGATTTACTCACATGTGATTTTAAGAAGTTCTCCAGTTTCTGGAAGTAGCTTCTTAACGATATATACAAATGTCGGCTGCCTCTGTACTGCATTGCTTCATTCAGCTGCAAATGGAAACAAGCAATTTAAAGGAAAAATCTCACACAATAGTTGTTTCAGTTTCACTTCCTTGTTGTTACAAAAGGATTACTTACACAGTTTTCAATTTCTTTTCTCTGACGCAGCAGAATATTTTGAAAGTCAGACAGTTTCTTCCTGTCCCATGAAACAGAACTGATGCTGTTGCCATAGAGCTTGCTGAGATGATGGACAGTCTCAAGTATAGTGGTCAGAACTGCCTCCTTCTGAAAGGTTTAAAAAAAATCAGCATTAACAGTAGCACAAAGTCTGCTCTGATGTGTGGAATTCATGGTAGAAATCTGTGAAAAACATGTATCTATAGAAGTGTCAGCACGAAACAGAAATTCCATTGACCATAAGAACTCTGAATATCTGCAATAAGAAGCTGAGAACCTTTAACTCCTTACTGAGTCCCCAAGGGTACTGAAAGCAAGCTGTTGCGTGACCCCCTCCTGACCTTATTGGAACTCCTGCTAAATAGTTACCAGCCCCGCTGTTGTCACAAGCCTACATACCAGCCACGGGGACTAGTGATGCTTGTGTTCTGGAATCTTGTCATCTACACAATAGTTTTCCATAACACAACCTGCATCATTGTGATCATTGCAGTACAAAGAGAGGAGATCAGTAAACAAACAAACAGAAGAGAATATATAATATATAAAGTAATGAAACATTTACTATCATGGTTCTGTTATTAAGGCAGCTATATGGGATCTTGCAATGCTAATAAGCTGCTTCTTGTAATCAAAGGGGTTGATTCCTTCTACGTACATTTGCCTACTGTATGCTTCTGTGCAAGGCATTTAAACAGAAAGGGCTCTTGGTTTGCCACTGAAAAAAGGTACGTGTCCAGTGGGCATACCCGATTTATTAAAAAGAAAATTGGTATGATATGGTATATATCATTTAATTTGTTGACCATGAAAGTCCAGCTGGGCATAACTTACTTTACACTACAGGCCCAGGATGAAAGATTCACAGTGGGTGCATAACAGACAGAGTAGTGAATAGTTTAATATATTATGCAGAGACCTTGGAAAAAGCACATAAGCACCCAAGAAGTTAATATATGGACATGTACAAAACTATTTGCATTATTTACGAGTTCATTAATAGTCTTAGTTTGCGCATATTCAAGCCATTATTTTAAAACACCACATTATAACACCATTTGCAAGTCTAAATGCACTGCATTAGTTATGTCTCAAGAATAAACACACAAAAGGAAGATAACAGGGGAGAGAAACAGAAAAACAAATCATGCCTGTCAGGTGATGGCAGGGGACCTTCAGTCAATATATAGCAAGCAAAAAAGTCTTTGAATGCAGAGCTCAAGTTATATCAGTCCAGCACACAAGAGTTTGGGTGTCCTGTGCTGACTAGTCCAGTTTCCACAATGCATATTAGAATATTTACATATTACACTGCCGTTTAATTTCTTTATTTATGGCACTATTATATGTCTCATATCTTCTCAGCGTATTGCTTTCATATATATCATCCTTGATTTCCTGCATGAGGTATACTTAACTAGAATTATTAGGTTTACATGCCTGATGCTGAATGTTTTTTTTTTTCGGTATGCAGACTTCTGTATGAGAATGACCTGAAGGACCTTTGGCGATGCTTTACTTTCACACTACTCACATGTGAGGTACATCCTTAGTAACCCAGATAAGGAGAAACATCAGCACAGGCTGCTGCTACCTCTAGCTTCTGTTGCATAGACTTTTGCAGCCCCTGGATTCTACACCTGAGTCTCGATGACAGCTGTGCTCCTTCCCAGCCACTATTGAGGCTAGTTTTCACCAGAAACCATAGCCCATCTCACTCAGAGGAGAGTCACACTTATCAGGATGCTGCCTGAGACACGTCTGTGTTTGCTTTTGAACCTGAGTCATTCGTATCATACAGACTGCTTGTACAAATTGATAAATAGGCTGCATGAAAGTTTTGTGTAACTGCATAACATCTGAATCTGGCTGATAAACTTAAAAATGAATTCAATCCTTATCATGTTTGCAAAAAATGCATCTGTGAACCTCTTTTGACCTCCCATAAGGACATTTCTCTATTTCTTCAGTTGGTGTATACATTTCTGTTAATAATAACCTGCTCTGAGCACCTGTTTAACTAATAGACCGCCTTCACAACAGTTACAACATACTTGTCAAGATTTAATTGCCTTCACATAGGTTCCTTGAAATGTAATTTCTTTGTGGAATTTTTCTGCTTTGTACCAGAGTATATCTTTCAAAATGTTGTGAGATAAAATATCATTAATTGAATTTTGTATGCTATCACATACCTGAGAATCCTTTGGAGGTGTGAGAACTAGTGCAGGTAACTCAATATTCGTCCTTTCTTGCAGGCACTGAAAAGAAATTCTCTCTCCCTGGTGTAAAAGAAAAAGAAAAGTACCATAGTAACAAGATATACATCATGATGGTGTGTTAAAAAATCATGGACTCAGTATACACTGATTAAACGGCATGCTTGCATAACTGAGTACCTGAGTTCGAATCTTAGGAAGTCTCACCTGTATATTATGAAGACCTCAGTTACTAATGAGTCACAGGATATATAATAAGAGTTATCTGAGCTGATTGTTAGATTTATGCATTGTCTTGCTCTTACTTTATGTTATTTTAGTGGAAAGTTTTCATTTACTGTGCAGTATCTATAAACAAAGCAGCAAAGACACTGTCCCACCCAATCCTTATGTGTGACTTTGGACAAATATGGGAGGTACTCAATGGCTGAACTGGCTTCAAAGAGAGGGATGGGTTTTATAGTCACAGGTATTGGTTAGTGGCAGGTGAGTCACCCACTCATGTTCTACAATGATTACATTTTAAATTCTCAGAACCTGCATTACTAAATCACATGATGTGGACACCAAATGGCTGAAAAGTCCTCATTTATATACATACTGATTCCAAGATTGACATTTCTTGGTATGTTCCCTTTTGTCTTAGGTGTTGCAATCTTGAAGCTGATATATAAAAGTTCATGAAATGTACAGGGGAGGGAGTTAAAAGAAGGCTTGAGATGCTCTTGTCCTGTATTTTCAGCCTTTTTTATATCTTGGGATTAAGCAATCTAGGTCTTGAGAGTTCAATAGCAAGACATCTACAGCTGGTGAATCTCGTTCTGAGACATCCACAGCTAATAAATCTAGGTCTGAGACCTCCACAGCTGGTAAGTCCAGCTCTGAGACATTCACAGCTGGTAAATCTCACTCTGAGACATCCACAGCTTGTACATCTAGCTCTGAGACATCCACAGCTGGTGAATCTAGCTCTGAGACATCCACAGCTGATGAATCTAACTTTGAGACAGCTGCAGCTGGTAAATCTTGTTCTGCTACTATTAAATCCCTAGTGTCACATCCCTCCATGTCTCTTCTCACTACATAATACATGCAATGCCACACCAAGATTACAAAGGGTGATGGGAGGGGGATTCAGTGGTCAGCAATTCATTTTATATAAAGACTACTCAACAGAATGTTTGCATCAGTCAAGTTACCAGGGTAACTGCTTTCTAATGTCTTCCCTTCACACCAAATATTCGTTATAGTCATATGTCAGACGCATTCACCAAAGTAATTGTGATGATCAGTGTTGGTGCTGAATATAAATTTAAAATTTGATTGAGGAAATATGCATATCTGACTTTACTTCTTAGGAAAAAAATGTCAGATTTTACTTTGCATTTTTACTCTGCTTTGGTTAAGTAAGCACATGCTACAAACATTTTCTGTCTATCTTAATTTATTGAATTAATTATTTCCAGATTGTATTAGGCATATTAATAAATTGTGACTACTTTGCCAAGTATTTTGGCCAACAAACAGCAGACTCATGGTCTGAATTAGAGCTACAAAATGGACAAAACTAACAAACCCAGCATTACTAAAAGAACATTAGTTATTCAGCACATGGTATTTTGAGGGATGTTTGCTTCTTTGATTTCCCCTTAGATCTACAAAATAGAGAATGGAAGGATACTACATTGAATGAATTAGAGCTATGAGTTATATAATAAATTTTACCCTGACCTGGTTAACTCGGATAGGATTTAGTCAGGCTTCACTTGCACATTTTATGAAAGGGAGACTCAATTAATCAGGTAGTGGTCTTCAGGTTCTTATGCCCCCTTTTAAAATGTATTTATGTCCAGTGAATCCAGCTAGTTAGTATCCATCTGTCTATCCTGGCTGTCTGCCTGTCCTATCTGTTTAATTTAGTTTGCGACCTATCCATTCAGATATACATGCATATGTGTGTACAGTACTTGAGACTATAACATGAGACAAGTAAGAATCAACACATTTTGCCATACTCCAGGTCCTATCTGATTAGCATATCATCTGAGAAGGGATACTAACATAGGACATTCGGTGTTTTAAATTGCCAATATTTTTTGTAGTGAACAAAATATAAATGTTTCACAAAGAAGTTCTTAAATCAATGCAGTTAAGTTTTCAACAAGCACAAAATTATGGCCCATACGCTGTCCTCAGCAGCCACAAGCTGAAAATCTGAACTAAGTGCATGTGTCACCGGATAAAAATTAATCTGCTGGTGATCAAATCATAATGACCCGAGTTCGATTCATACTACTTCTGCGTTATTTACTTATTTAAAATTTGTTGACTGGCCCTGATTACTGACTAAAAGGAGCATTTTTCATGCCTGTCAGGGGTTACAATCCAAGGTAACCAAATTCAGAATGATATTAAATAATAGTATAAATGAATACTATCATGTGAGGTTAATATGAAACAGAGCATTAGTATGAAAAAGTAACAAAATAGCCTAGTACTACAGTAAAACAAACAAATATACTACAGTAAAACAAACATACTACAGTAAAACAAACAAATATACCACAGTAAAACAAATATACTACAGTAAACAAATATACTACAGTAAAACAAATATACCACAGTACAACAAATATTCTACAGTAAAACAAACAAATATACTACAGTAAAACAAACGTACTACAATAAAACAAACAAATATACTACAGTAAAACAAACAAATATACTTCAGTAAAACAAACGTACTACAATAAAACAAACAAATATACTACAGTAAAATAAACAAATATACTACAGTAAAACAAACAAGTAACAAAATAGCCTAGTAGTACAGTAAAACAAACAAACAAATATACTACAGTAAAACAAATATACTACAGTACAACAAATATACTACAGTAAAACAAACAAATATTGATGTAGATTTACAATATTTGCATGGTAGACGTTGGGATGATGAATGTAGAAGACAGAAGTGGAAAGACTGGGTTTGGAAACTGTTATTAGAAAAAAGGAGGAAAATTAAGTAAAAATGAAAAAGCCGAGGTTAATTAATATTGGAAAGTAATGGGAAGGCAAAGGACAGACGTATTTGACAATAGAAACTGAGGTTAGGGCATGCCTAACAGGTGACGTCAAATAAATCACTTAACCAGAACATTTGCAGTTTACCCTAAAAAGGCATTTTAAAGTAATTTGTATTCACTTAAAACAAATTAAAATATACAAAATTCTCTCTCTCTGTCCCCCTCCCATTTCACACAAAATAAATGAAATGAAAGAGATGTTTCCTGTTATACCAGAAGGTATTTTGTAATATGTAGAAATGCTTAGGAATCAATGGGAACAAAAAAAAAAAAACACTTAAGCATTAGTTTGGCTGGCCCATTCCCAGATGTACTGGTAGGGTCATTTTTAAAAATGGATGTAAGCACTTGTCTTGCAGGTTCTACAGAGGATGATGGATCTTATATGTTAATGAGCAGGTTCCTGTAGTCAAGGGTACAGAGTTTGATTCCTTCTGCCTACTGTGCCACTCTGTCCAAAGCATTTAACTAGACAGTGCTCATAAGTTGCCCCTGAAAGGGGACACTTGTGTCCAGCAGATTTAACTGGTTTACAAATGCATGAAATATAAACACAAAATCATGGTACTCCAGCTATATTACTATAATTAAAATGATCTGACATTTTTCTATAAATTATGGTTACATTTTTTCAAGTTCTTTCAAAATGTGTTCTGGCAATGCCTAGATATGATATTTAGTTTGATATACAAATGTCATACATCTGAATTTTAAAAAGGATGATAACTGATAAGATACACTGTGCTGAACCCTTTCAGCCTTCAGGGGGCCACAGTAAGAAAAAAGGACTCACCATTTCTTGCAGTAGCTGAAGACTTCTCTTGAGTGCATACGGCTGCTGATTCTGAAGCCAGACACATTCCAATGAAACGGCAGTGGCACTAAAACTCAGGAGCAGGTACAGGACCCAACAAGTTTCTTGAGCCATAGTTCTGTTCAGAGGAGCTGGAATAGCTACAATGAATAAAGGAGACTGTTACTGTAAGATAAAATATTGTTTTAGTAAAAGAATGAATGTAAAGCTAAATACCACTACCTTAAGAAAATACTCTCTTGGTATAGTTTGGACAAAAGCTTGTAGATACAATGTTTATTTGCTCCATTTTCTGGTATTTAAAGGAAAATTCTAAACTGAAAAGTATGCCAGTTTGTAATAAGCACTTTCTGTTTCCAGTTCCCTCTTTCAGCTTGCCATTTCAATTTGCCATTTCTGGTAGGGAATTTTTTATAAGTTTGTCTTTCTGTAGATCATCTTTAAGTACAAGTAGTATCTACTTGTCATGTAAGCTTAAATTTATGTCTGTCTGTCTGTATATCTTGCATTTCTGTCCAACTACATCCCTGTAAATCACCTAAAAGCATCATCTCTCTGAAAAATAGCAGGCTTATCATAGTACAGAAAACCTGCTTCTGAAGTTGTAAAACCTGCATGAAAACTCAGGAAAATAAATTATGGGTGCTGGAAGGACAAGTTATTTGCACATTGTTCAAACTCTGCTGCTAGCTAACCTGACATCCTAATTTCTGTTTAACTACAAGCAGCCTAAAATTTGTTTAGGCTGTCCTTGTATCACACCCGCAGGAGCCTACAGGCTGTGTAGAGGAACAAACTCCTATAGTCAAGGGTTTGACTCTCTTATAGGTGGATACAAGGGTGATGACCACGAGGTCCGTATAAACCTAGCAGTGTAACCCAAATGTGACCCAGAAATTTGATTTATATATTAGGTGATTTACTGACTGCGTCTGCCCATCAGAGACATAGGCACCAGACCAGGGACGAATTCCCATTTTTATTTATTTATTTAACATTTGTTAATCAGGAAAGTCTGACTTAGAACAAAGCCAATTTTCTGTGGAGGCCCAGGGAAAAATGCTCTAAATGCATGTCTTTGTAATGTGGGATGAAACTGGAGCACCCAGAGAGGATACCCACATGAATGCAGGGAGGACATTCAGACTCTGCACAGAAGGCACTCCAGCCGAGAATCAAACTGGAGAACTTCTTGCTGTGAGTTGAGCTTAAGTATGGTTAGAGAGGAAGTCTGCTTCACATGGATGGGGAGCCTGTTGCACAGAATGGGACCTCACTGAGAAATGTATCCGTCTTTCCCTCATTTCATATTTAGGTTTGCATTTATCTCCCCACATGACTGAATATATCTCTTAGCCAGGCAGAGCTGCTTGTCTAACTCCTAAAAAGACCATGATGGTCAGTACCCTATCGAACAGCAAGAAATCTACCCATCTCTGAGCTTATCTTGCATTTTCTAAGTCAGTTACAGCAACACGTGATCTTACCATGTAAATCAGCACATGTACTTTCTGTTTATTTGAATACATTTTCTGGCACACTATTTTAGATTATATTTACTATAGGGACTGATGTCCTTTTCATACAGTTGTGTTTTACAACGGTCAGCTGTGTCCACATTATTTTTATTGTTTTAATAACAATTCGTATTGTCAGTCTGGACTTGAATTGCACCAGTTACTCTTTTCTCACGCTCATTCCTTCTTTTGTAGGTCACACGTAGAAATAACGTGTAGCTTGCAGTGCCCTTTCTGGATTTGTGCTCATTTAACTTACCTGCAATGAAAATGCTGCAACTTTTTGTGTTAAGATGCAGAATTTAACATTTATGTAACACTGTAAATGAGATTGCTAAAACAATTACATATTTTTATTACAACAGCTTACAATGTTTGCTCTTCTCTCGTTACATTTATCTAATGCAAATAAAAGGAAAGTTGTGCCACATAGTTTGGTAGCTATGTTTTGCACTTTTGTGATGATACAACACTACCTGGATAATTCTTACATCAGTACTCATGCTACAAAATGGTTTCAAGTACATGACACCCTTTACTCTCTTATAAACATGCAGCCTTTCACTAACAAATGTTGTGAGCTTTGGTCAGGTATTCCCTATAAGACTATTACTCTTATAATAAAATAAAAACAAAAAAGGGCCAAAACTGACTAAGCAATAAATATACATTTTTGTGGAACACTATTATTGTGTGTGTGGTATGTATATGGAGAGGTGTATTTGTATGTAAGGAAACCTTCATCACTAGTGTCTGGTCCTGATTTGTCTAATGTGGGAAAACCGAGTAGCATAGTAAATGTAGCAGCAAACAGCATTCAGTCTTTCTGACTGTCGTACTCAGTGTTGCTGATTGTAGTATACAGTGTTTCTGACTGTAGAATGCAGTTTTTCTGACTGTAGTATACAGTATTTCTGACTGTAGAATGCAGTGTTTCCGACTGTAGTATGCAGTATTTCTGACTATAGAATACAGTGTTTCTTATTGTAGTATGCAGTGTTTCTGACTATAGAATACAGTGTTTCTTATTGTAGTATGCAGTGTTTCTGACTGTAGTATTCAGTGTTTCTGACTGTAGAAAGCAGTGTTGCTGATTGTAGTGTACAGTGTTTCTGACTGTAGAATGCAGTATTTCTGACTGTAGAATGCAGTGTTTCCGACTGTAGTATGCAGTGTTTCTGACTATAGAATACAGTATTTCTGATTGTAGTATGCCAGTGTTTCTGACTGTAGAATACAGTGTTTCTGATTGTAGTATACAGTGTTTCTGACTATAGAATACAGTGTTTCTGATTATAGTATGCGGTATTTCTGACTGTAGAATGCAGTACTTCTGACAGGTCTATATCAGAACATCGAAGTTTTAAAACTTCGAATGTTCTAATATCGACCTGTTTTAATTGAATGCTAAAAATAGCGAAGCTGTAGAACACCGAATTCTTTCCTAGGGAAAGAATTCAGTTGGCTGGTTCTGTGGCTTCACTATTTTCAGTGCTGTGGTGAAAATTTACGGGTCGGGTTCAGGTAAGTGTGTGATTGTGTGGTTGTTAGGATTAGGGTGTGGGTTAGGGTTAGGGCACGGGTTAGATAAATTAGGTTTAGGGGCGGGTTAAGTGAGTTACGGCACAGGTTAGGTGGGTGTGCGATAGTGACGGACCTTAGGGTTAGGGTTTGGGTTAAGGTAAGTGGATAGATAGTAGTGTATGTATAGTTTAGAATAGGGTTAGTTATAGGATTATAAGTGAATGTGTGTGTATTGATGTTTTTTAGGTGTGCTTGTGCTGTGTGTATGTGTTTCGGAATAGCAAATTTTTTCCCAAGGAAAAAATTTGCTGTTCTGAATGTTCGATATTATGTGGTTTAGATATTTTAGGTTCAATGAAATAGCGTTCGCTATTTTCATCTTTTGATAACATGATATAAATGCCTTCTGACTGTAGAATGCAGTGTTTCTGACTGTAAAATGCAGTGTTTCTGATTGTAGTATGCAGTGTTTCTGACTGTAGTATTCAGTGTTTTTCACTAAAGAATGCAGTATTGCTGATTGTAGTATGCAGTGTTTCTGACTGTAGAATACAGTTTTTCTGACTGTAGAATACAGTGTTTCTGACTGTAGTATCCAGTGTTTCTGACTATAGAATACAGTGTTTCTGACTGTAGTATGCAGTATTTCTGATTGTAGCATGTAGTATTTCTGATTGGTGGACATCCTGCATTTCTTGATATAGCCGCAAAAGTCCCAAAGTCATTTCATTGTGAGACAATCTTGTTCCAGCATGCTGAAAATCAAATTAGAAAAGAACCTCCAAAAAATGAAACTTAACAGTTCAAAGGAACCAGCATCACTAGGGTCAGCTATAGCATATGAAGGTTATGGGAGGATCAACCACATGTGATAGGGAGGTGTCATACTCTCCAAAACTGAGGCTTTTACATTTTTCACAGTTCATTCTTAGTGGCTCCGTGGGTAGCACATTCACCTTTGATGTGAGAAACATTAGAAATGTCAGTGGTCTGTTCCCTTGAAAGGTGCTTAAATTCATATTTCAGTTCTGACATTGGAGTACTGTATTAGAGAGGTGCTGCACTTCTAGGGTGTTGTCCTTTTGGGGGATATTAAACTGAGGTCCCAGCTGTTGAGTTGGTGGTAGCTGAGGTAAATGTTAAAAATACCACAGCACTTCATGAAAAGAGTGGGGGGGAACTTTACCAGATGTCCTGGCCAAATTTCTCCTGCCTATTAATATGCCACCTTAGGACTCCTCTGAAAATATGCTTGTAGACAGCAATGCCTAGTGGGGCTAACCCAGTCAACAAAAGTAACATTTAAATAAATAAATAATAAACAAATAAATCCATAAAATCATTGTACCATCATTTGAATGACCTAGTAGCCTATGCACTTAACTACTGCATATACAATGAAAATAATTAAAAAAACCTCTTAGTCCAGAAGTAAGGTGAAGGAATTCAGACCTACATCCCAAGCACACTGACAATAAAGGCTTGGATTCCTAAATCTTGGAGAATGCAGCATTGTGTATTTTCTGAAGAATCTTCTTCATTCACTATACTTTAAAGGGCAACAACATTTTTTTGGTGGAATTACCAAACATTGTTCACAGCAGGACTGCAGTGGTACAGAGTGATGAAATGGATACTGCCTCTGACATGCAAGAATACTGGACTGGTAACAGTGGATGTGTTTGTGCACTAGACAGGAGATGACATGGGTCGGAATAATATGCAACCAATACTGATTACATATGTTTGTGTTGTTTTATTTCAGTAACAGTTTAGATTAAAGCAGGCTTTTCAGCTTTTCGTTTTTAAGTAGAGTAAATATAGCATTTATCCTGACATGGTGAAATTCTGCCAGGAGAACAGGTAAAACTTCCCAGGATCTTTATTTATTTTATTTATTTATTTATTTTTTGTTGACTAGGATAGTGACATATTTTCGGGGGACACCTGAGGTGGTATTTATACTACTAGGAGAAATTTGGCCAGGGCATCAAGAACTTCCCCTTGCCTTTTTGGTAGGATCTTTTACTTCATCTGAGTGATCACTAACTTAGGCAGCTAGAGAATCAGTTTGATATCTTGTCTGAAGGATTCTGCTCTCCTTACGTTGCAATGTGGTGTCACTAATGGAAATTAATCCATGTATCTGGGATGGGAATAGAACCCACAGACTTCTGATCTTCTAATGGCAGGTGTACTGACACTACAAACTAAACTACATTGCTCTCATCAACAAATGCTATGAAATTTCTAACCAGTTACCAGAACTACCACTAACTCAGACAGACATGTCATTTAAAGGGTGACAACTTGGCACTGCAACCCCCCCCCAAATAAAATGAGTGCAGTAATGCCCAAAAGTCTGAGTAAGCCACAATGAGTGAGGGTTGAATCCCCAGGTGTTTGATTTTCCCAGCACATTATGTTAGGTTGCAGACACTCCATTGCAATTACCTGTGTAAGAAGCACAGGTGTGTGTCAGTGACAGCAGCATATTTTCATGTCACCTTTACTTCATTTCTGTTCTTTAATTGTTTCTCTGCGAAGTGGCTCATCTGTATTCCTGCCAGTGTTGTCTTCCCACATTGGTGATGCTGCTATTATTTCAGAAGTTTAATAAAAGACATGATTTTTCATTGTTCAGCTCACATAATGTGTATTAATATCATCGCAATCTTTTGATTGCTAAACACTATTCAAACAAGGAATAAAATTCTCTGAGTTAATGGAACCTTTTTTGAAACAGTTGTATATAGATCTTTTATGAGACTACCAAGCTGAAAAGAAACAAAAGTTAAAAAATATTCTAAAGCGGTGATAAAATATCTTATTACTGAAACTAATGTATTCAAACATAATGAAATATAGTCCCATTTTGTTTCTGGTAAGCAGTTATTAAAATAGGAGATACAGAAAGAGGATTTTGGAGATACAAAATTTTATCCGGTGACAAGTGAAAACAGAGAGGAAAAATTAGTGCTGTTCCCAAAAGGGTGGGCCCGACATCAGATATTAGATATTATGATAAGTCTAAACATACTTGCTAAAAAACACCACAGTTAATTTGAAAAAGTATTGATGAGTGTGAAAAGCATCCATATTAAATGGCCAGATGATCAAAACCAAGATCAAATCTTGGAATGTCAAACTGGCTTCTCCTCTGGAAGCCAGTATTTTTTGGGGGTTGAGTGTTTGACCTTTCCCCAATGTGGAGCAATCCTGCAGATGGTATATGTAATAGGCAGGGGGGTGCAGGGTGACTTGCCCCCTACAAGACCACTTCTTTTTGAGAAGCCAGCTTCTAGAGGAAAAGACGGTTCAACATTCCATGATGTGATCTTTTCAGTTTCGATGATATGGCTGTTTGATCTTCTGACATGGATCCTGGGAAAGCACTTGTTTGGTCTTTAATAATAAACTGCCGATTTTCTTGAAGAAAGATTTCTCCAATGTATTTTTCTGACTGAGTGTGTTTAGACATTTTCAACACAGTGAAAGTCACTCATTTTCACCTACTTATTTTGATTTTATGATGCGTAAGAAGTTTTGCCCTATACGGCATACTTAGGATACAACCCAGAATGCTGTAAAAGTAATGGATCACAACCGGGGACACATAGTTATTAAATTCTGGTCTCTGATTATAAACAATTGACCAAACACTCAGACTAGCAAACACAGCCTGACTATTGAAACAGACAAGTAACATAGTATAATGGAATAGTCACAAATGGAGAATTTACCTTTCAGAATAAAACCAGGGTAACAGAATATTACTTTTGTCTGAGCTTCCTGAAGTCATTACATGTAAGGATCTACTATTGTTGTTTAGAAGCTGCATTAAATACTGTCAGCCTTTAGAGTTAAATTTAATCCTTTTTCTGTAAGAAAATACTCAGAGTCAATTTTCATCACTTTAACAATACAAAAGTCTACTCAAGATGGCAGATATTATGACAAATTCTATGGGCAAGACTAGGGTAAAACTGATGTGCAGAGCTTCTTCCAAGACTTGTTTTCAACTCTATATATGTATTTTCCTCTCCTCATGGACCATCAGCCTTCACCTGCTGACCAGCTGGTCCTATTGTTTCGCCATTGTAACAGTGATAGCCACTGTGGTCTTTTCTAGAGAAGGATGGATTTTAACCCTAACCTCCACTATGTGGGAGTGATGGATGTCTTCTACAAAAGTAGTGATAAAAAGCTTGTTGAAGGCAATTCGAGGTGGGCTGATTTCAAATTAATAATTTATCAGTATTTATGTCAAAGTTGAGTGAGCAACAAACTAATTACTTTTTTGTTTTTATTAATTACAGTTTCTGGCTTAAGATACTATAACTAATTGATGCATTGACATCAATATTTCCTATCATTGCTTTAAATGCCTGATATATCTATTAGTTGATTCATTGACAGAAATTGAATTAAACACAGAATACTTGGGCACAAATAAGATGTTGGCCAGAATGACAGACATGAAACTGAATATATGCTTCCCAGTGAAAAATATTGGTTAAAATAGATCAGAGAAAATATTATGTCTAATTTTCTAAGTAACCAGAATATTCCTGAGTAATGACACAGCTGCCTTACCTCTGTCTGGTTTCTTGTTATTCTTAGTTTCTGTTTATGCTTGTGTGCAATAGATTTAGTAGGTGTAACAAGTGACTTACCTGCCTGGTCAGCCATTACTGCTTACTTCATTAGTGTGGTCAAAGAACTGCTCACAGAAGCTTACGGAAAGGCTAATTTTCCTGTGTAATATGCTAAATGCTGTTACTGTAAACTATGCTCATCACTGTACTTGTTACTAAAAACAAAATGTATATTGCTTTGCACTACTAAGCAGATGGGACAGTGTACATTTGCAATAGGTAAGTTACTCTTAAGCACCTTGCAGTTTTAGTTTATTTGTACTATTTATGATAGCATTATTCACCCTTGCAGGTTTATTTTATCTGTACTGTTTATGATAGCGTTATTCACCCTTGCAGGTTTAGTTTATTTGTACTGTTTATGACAGCGTTATTCACCCTTGCAGGTTTAGTTTATTTGTACTGTTTATGATAGCGTTATTCACCCTTGCAGGTTTAGTTTATTTGTACTGTTTATGATAGCGTTATTCACTCTTGCAGGTTTAGTTTATCTGTGCTGTTTATGATAGCGTTATTCACCCTTGTAGGTTTAGTTTATCTGTACTGTTTATGATAGCGTTATTCACCCTTGCAGGTTTAATTTATCTGTACTGTTTATGATAGTGTTATTCACCCTTGCAGGTTTAGTTTATCTGTACTGTTTATGATAGCATTATTCACACTGGCAGGTTTAGTCTATCTGTACTGTTTATGATAGCTTTATTCACCCTTGCAGGTTTAGTTTATTTGTACTGTTTATGATAGTGTTATTCACCCTTGCAGGTTTAGTTTATTTGTACTGTTTATGACAGCGTTATTCACCCTTGCAGGTTTAGTTTATTTGTACTGTTTATGATAGCGTTATTCACCCTTGCAGGTTTAGTTTATTTGTACTGTTTATGATAGCATTATTCACCCTTGCAGTTTAGTTTATTTGTACTGTTTATGATAGCGTTATTCACCCTTGCAGGTTTAGTTTATTTGTACTGTTTATGATAGAGTTATTCACCCTTGCAGGTTTAGTTTATTTGTACTGTTTATGATAGCGTTATTCACCTTTGCAGTTTAGTTTATTTGTACTGTTTATGATAGCGTTATTCACCCTTGCAGGCTTAGTTTATTTGTACTGTTTATGATAGCGTTATTCACCCTTGCAGGTTTAGTTTATTTGTACTGTTTATGATAGCGTTATTCACCCTTGCAGGTTTATTTTATCTGTACTGTTTATGACAGCGTTATTCACCCTTGCAGGTTTAGTTTATTTGTACTGTTTATGATAGCGTTATTCACCCTTGCAGGTTTAGTTTATTTGTACTGTTTATGGTAGCATTATTCACCCTTGCAGGTTTAGTTTATTTGTACTGTTTATGATAGCGTTATTCACCCTTGCAGGTTTATTTTATCTGTACTGTTTATGATAGTGTTATTCACCCTTGCAGGTTTATTTTATCTGTACTGTTTATGATAGCGTTATTCACCCTTGCAGGTTTAGTTTATTTGTACTGTTTATAATAGCGTTATTCACCCTTGCAGGTTTATTTTATCTGTACTGTTTATGATAGTGTTATTCACCCTTGCAGGTTTATTTTATCTGTACTGTTTATGACAGCGTTATTCACCCTTGCAGGTTTAGTTTATTTGTACTGTTTATGATAGCGTTATTCACCCTTGCAGGTTTAGTTTATTTGTACTGTTTATGATAGCGTTATTCACCCTTGCAGTTTAGTTTATTTGTACTGTTTATGATAGCGTTATTCACCCTTGCAGGCTTAGTTTATTTGTACTGTTTATGATAGCGTTATTCACCCTTGCAGGTTTAGTTTATTTGTACTGTTTATGATAGCGTTATTCACCCTTGCAGGTTTATTTTATCTGTACTGTTTATGACAGCGTTATTCACCCTTGCAGGTTTAGTTTATTTGTACTGTTTATGATAGCGTTATTCACCCTTGCAGGTTTAGTTTATTTGTACTGTTTATGATAGCATTATTCACCCTTGCAGGTTTAGTTTATTTGTACTGTTTATGATAGCGTTATTCACCCTTGCAGGTTTATTTTATCTGTACTGTTTATGATAGTGTTATTCACCCTTGCAGGTTTATTTTATCTGTACTGTTTATGATAGCGTTATTCACCCTTGCAGGTTTAGTTTATTTGTACTGTTTATAATAGCGTTATTCACTGTGTAACCTTTTATTAATCACCATTTTCCTTACTACTGCCATTCATACATTCCAGCCTGAATGTAACTTTCCTAACCCTTCTAAGTTCATAAGTTCATAGGTACGTATTAGGCTATCTGCCCGAAGGCATTTGTAAGCCAGTCTGGAATGTGTTGGCTTTCGCTGCCCCTTTAGATTAGTTCCCTGTACCTCTGTCCAGCAGAGCCATTGAAGTGATTCCTGGAGTAAATTTTCTGTTTCCCATCCACTCGTCAGGGATTCTCTTTAAGAGGGTAGCGAGGAGCTGTGCCTAATATAGATTGGAATCTGGTTCCAGAGCATGGGAAGTCTCTGGGATAGATCCATTTTGCTCTTTAGTGACAAAACCTGTCCTTCCTCTTTTCTTAGACATCCTGGACCAGACTTCAGTTCATTAATTGAGTAGAGTCACTCAAAGCAGACACCTGAATGAAAAGCTAAGAGGGAAAGCATGAATTTCAAAAAGGAACCAGCAAAAAACTGTACCTAAATGTCTTCTCACTTGTGTATGTAATAACCATGTTACATTAATGCATTAGTTGTGTAGCAGCGAGTACCTTGGGAGGCGTCTGCAATATTACTCATTTCACTAATTATCATCACTAAAGTAACTCATTTGGGTATTTTGGGCCTACTAAATGTTCATAACTTTGACTTAACACAAGTTTATGACCCAATCTCATTTCAGAACCTCGTCTCTCTCTCTCTCTCTCTCTCTCTCGCTCTCTCTCTCTGTTTACTTTCATTTTTCCATTTAACCCCCAAATGAAGTGTTTACATCCCGAAAAGTTTCTTACTTTTGCACTCTGCCTAACTTTTGTATTTGTTATCAATCTCCATTCACTTTCCACTGATTATTTTTCTGGGGGGAATCCTCTACATGTGTCTAACCCACTCTGTTTATTCCTCTATCCTGCCCCCACCTCATCTGCATTAATATCATACATAACTCCACCCCCTGACAGTAACACTAACTACCTTCTAACAAGTCATAACCTTTTCCAGTCTAGCACATCACAATGTTACTTCTATCGCCTGTCCCTCCAAACCCTAATACATATCAGCAGCCATTTGATTTGCCTCTCAGCTTTCTAACTCCCTCAGACATGCCCTTCTTATTATACTTGGCCTTCTCAGCCATCTTGCATCCTATCACATTAATATTCCACCCTTGACACTCTCACTCATAGTTCAAAACCAGCACCCGCAACTATTCTACCACCATTTCATCTTGTCTTTTCAATGACTACCTCAGCAACCACTATGAATTAAAAATTGTAAACTATCTTTTAAAATGTCACTTATGTAAACAAACATGATTTTTTTTTTCTTGAAAAAACTTACGTATCACTTTTCTTCTTCCCCAAAATATCTGTGAGTGGCAACATCCACCCCAATCCAAGCTTTAATTAAACAAATCAACCAACAAACCTCTCATAACAATACCCAACACCACCACAGACAATTATACATCATTTCACTACATATACTTAGCACATACAACAAAGTCTCCGAACTGCATGTGTAGATGTCCCATTACTTCCCAGATATACTAGCCATTTCTGAATCTTGGCTAAAACCCCACATAAAACATCAGAAATGTTTACCCTTGCTATAGTATTATTAGAGCAGCCCATCCATTAAAAAAAGCAAAGGAAGAGCTCTTTTACACTCAAACTGATATGAACTCACCCCTTGTGCAAATAAAATGCTTAAATTCCACAACACTGAATTACTCATTTTATTCCTCAGACTAAACAACCCTAAACAACTCTGCATCATTGTCCTCTATATACTCCCAGGGAAAAAACACAGATTCCCTAGAAATCATACTCTGGTGGGTAACCAATATGTTCCCAAATGAAAAAAAAATCATATAAGATGATGTCAACATCGACTGGCAGGTCTTCTCTAAGCCTAAGTATAAATTGTATGGCCTAACACAACTTAATACCCTACATGCTGCAAGAAAACTTCCAATGATGATATGCCACTTTTGATTGGATTATTGTCTCTAATCCCGTCAAATATATATCCTCCAGAACTCTCTCTCTGTCTCTCAGACTCCCTTAGTGACCACCTCCCAACCTGTGCCTACCAACTATTAACTCATCAGTCCAACACGTATACAAATTCACTTAAAATGTCTCACATTTTGATTCATAACCTTTCATAGCAGCCTTACAATGCACCAATTAGTTCATCCTAAATCACTTCTCCTTAGAAGATGCCATACTCAATTTCAATAAAATATTCCCAGCCATACTAAAGAGGTCTTCTCCCATCAGGAAAAAAAGTATAAAATCTAATCACCCCCCAGATACCCAACACCATAAGAATTATCATACATAAGAGATAAAGCTTGGAAACTGTGGCTCATAAACAAAAACACCCCATCTTTAACAAAAAATTCAGGTTGCTTAGAAACCAAATAAATGCTAAAAGCAAATCAGTATAGATAAAAGTAATACTACAGCACCATGCATAACTGGGTTCCTATCAGAATGACGAAAATGCATTTTGTTGAATGCGTTTTCATCGACACATAAAGAGCGAACAGGCAAAACAGCGAAGCGGCAGTTCAGCGAATTCTTTTCCTGGGAAATAAGTCGCTTGACTGCTTTGTTGCTTTGCCATGTTCTGCAATGCAGTGTGGTCCCTTGTCCAGTATAGCTCCTGAGCATGAATGTGCAACAGTTACTGACCTTAGGGCTAGGGTGCGGGTTAGGGTAAGTGCATATGTTTTAAAATGTTTACTTTTTTTTTTCCGTTAGATGTATGGTTGGGTTACATGCATATGTGTATTCAGTTGTTTACTGTTTTTTGGGGGGGTACATTTAGGGTTAGGGTACGTGTGTATGTGTTTGGAAGTGTTTAATGTTTTTATTTTTTTGTTTGTTTTTTTGGTTGGAACAGTGATTTCTTTCCCTAGGAAAGAAATCGCTGTTCTGCGGTTTTGACATTTTCAGCTTTTGCTGAAAATGTGTCGATGAAACATCATTCGCTGTTTTCAGCGTTCGATGTTTCAATATAGACCCTCAAAACCAATACAAATCCAACTCAAAATACTTCTGGTCTTCTATTAAAAAATTACTTCACCCAGGAACAAAATCCAACCCCAATCCATTACCAAATAATTCTGAACTAGAAATTGCAGCTCAGTCCAACATATATTCTATTAACAGTACCATTGCCCTTAACAAAACCCCCTCTCGCAGCACATTCGATGCCACTATTTCATCCTACTCCTCCCAATACTCCATCTGCACCACACAACCATTCCTCTACTCCCCAACATGCCATTCTTCTACCCCACAGCATCCCTGATCACTTCAGATTTTACCCTACATCCTGCAGTAGAAAATTATTTCACAAATTTAAACCTTGCTCCCCTTCAGCTGACAATCTTCCCTCAGAATACATACAAATAGTTGCTGATGTAATAGCATACCCAATATCAATTCTAATTAACATGTCCATCACTGAATCCTATGCACTAAATCTTTGGAAAAAATCCTTTATCACCCATTTCCATAAATGTTGGCACCTCCTCTGATATATCTAACTTCCAGCCAAGAGTTATCTGCCCCCGACTGTCCAAAATACCTGAAAAATGCATTCATAAACTATTTCTTGAACACGTCCTTCAACTGCAATACCTCACACCCACACCACATGGCTTCCATCCTCCCCACAGCATAACCACTGCTCTACTGTCATTCTTGGACACCATTAACAAAACCAAGAATGAAGGAAAACTCATGTCCACTATATTCCTCCACCTATCCAAAGCCATTGACACTATTTCTCATAGGAAACTGTTAGAGCAGATGTCCACACTAGACCTCTCTGAATCTACTCTTCTTTGGTATAACAGTTACTTGACAGGAAGATGATCAGTAAAATGGCTCTGTACCCGATCTTCTTTCCTGCATGTCAACACAGGAGTGCCCCAAGGTTCCATATTAGGTCATCTGCTATTCAATATTTTTATAAATAATGTTATCAAAATAAGCCTCACCTATACAATATGCAATCAAAGAATCAACGTCCAGGTAGCAAACAGATCATTAAGAACTTTAATATAATAACAGGTTGAGCACTTTTGTCTATATTCTGCCGTAGACATCATCAGAACCAATAAGAAGTCACAGCTCAAACTAGCTGAGTTTAAAAAGACATTTAAATACATTAGCTATTTCTGTAACAGAAAATAACATATTTATATACTACAGTAGCTACTTACGTATTCTTAATATTCAAGGTATTTTATTTCTTTTCTGTCTTGGTTTAATCGTTAAGACTCATTGGTATAGCATGCACTTTTTAGTTTCTAATCATTAACTGACAGTTCTTTGTATTAGACTTACACTCTCATACTGTCACCTTTCAGAAAAATGAAAGTATGTATTTAGTGCTGAGCTTTTCTCCCCTGGGCCTCTACTTAAAATGGGACTTTTGCCAAGCAAGGCTATCCCAGTAAACAAATGCTAATAAATAATAAATCTTTAAAATTAAATCTATATAAAAAAGTAACAGGCCACAGATGTAAAATAATTGTTAGCTAACTTATTTTTCTTTTTAAATTTCAACATTTTTTAAATGCAGTTTAATTTTATCATGAGAAATACACAGCAACATTTTCATCAATATTTTGAACATATATAAATGATTAATGACATACTAACAAAAAATTAAATATAACCTGCATGTGGCACTTAAGATATTAACAGAATATCCCTTTAAGAAACCATCTTGCTATAATATCAATAGCTATCTATTTTGATAAGATACAGAGTATTTTGCATGATGACTTTGCCGCTCACTAACAACTCCCTTTCTCAATTCCTAAAATCCCAGATGGCCATTTATTTTGCATTTTCTCTTTAATATTTCCATTCTCTATATTTATCTGTAAAATATGCCGCAGTCTGTGTATAATTTCATCCTCTGTAGATGATCCCTGTCTTCCATTTTCTTGTTTTTTTAATTCATTTTCCCCCTACTGCTTGCCAATTGTTAGCTCCCTTCCAACTAATTGGCCCATTTGTTCCCCATCTCTGGGGCAGGAGTTGAAAAGGAATAGTCATCACTCACACAGCCATTATAGTGGATCATGATTTTAAATTGTTGTGGTCCAGTCCTCATTGTGTGTACTCACCATAAGTTACTTTTTACGGTAGACATATAAATGATTTTTTTCTTTGGAAAGGTCCAGTTGATTCGTTTTTATCATTTGTGGAAGATTTAAATAACAGTACTGATTTATTAAGATTCAGTACTTAGCGGTTTCGGTAAGACTTGTAATTTCTTGGACATCTCTCTGGCATTTGATGTTTCCAGCCACAATTTTATGAGCAAGATTTATAGAAAGGAACCTTTTGTCAATCAATATTTGCACTGTGACAGTTTACATCCTTGGTGTATAAAGAAGGGTGTTATCAAGGGCCAGATGATATGCCTTAGTATTCTGATATCTGATGACAAGGTATACATTCAAGAATTGACCAAATTAAAGAACTTTTTTGCACTTCAAGGGTACGATCCTGTTTGTTTGAATGTCATTAAAAATAAGCTCTCTACACATCAGGGTTCTAAGGCAAGACCCATTTTAAGGCTTCAGATGAAGGGAGAGTCACTGGTTGACTATGTTGGAAGTGACACTGTTACAACCAATCACCTAGGTTATAGATTGACTTTCCCCATCCCCATTTTGACAAATATGTCTATTATTAAACACATTATCAGGGACAATTGGAAAGTCATTATTGGCAATACAGATGTGTCTGAGGTGATCAGTACAACCCCTTTTTTCACTTATAAGAAGTCAAGTAATTTTAAAGTTATTTTCAAGCATAAAGTTCCACACTGAGTATCTGATACTGATACACCTGGTACCTTTCAGTTTGGTCACTGTAAACAGTGCAGGTTTGTTTCCGATTTTTCTAGTGTACATCTTAAAGGTCTGAATATGGACCTTTGGGCAAGAGACTGATTTGACTGTAAATCCAAGTATGTACACTATTTAGCCTGCTATGAATCATGTCCTGGCTACTACATTGGGAAAACCAGTAGGTGTTTAGCAAGGAGGATTTATGAACATACTCTTGCAAAATATAAGAAGGATATGGACAATGCTTTAGCAAGACATGCTTCACAATGTTCAGACTTCAAAAAGTTTACATTTTTTTTTCTGGATAATGTCATGGAGATATATTTTGGTGGGGACATTGATAAGTTACTTGAGTGCCTAGAGTCGGCACAGTAGATGTAACTTGGATCACATTGCATTCTGGGTTTAAATGACCACATCAACATCAAATGTCTTTTGTATTTTCAAAAACTATATTGATGTTTGGGTGGTTTAAATTTTATTTTTTATTTATATCTACATTTATATGCATTTCTATGGTAATTATTTTTAGCCTATTTTCATTTTGATTGAGTTTAGTACATTGATCCTAACAACCAATTAGCACATTCGTTTGCGAACACACCTTTTGTTGTTAATGTGATTGGTTCTTTGCTGTCCAATCACTTTTTTGATTTTCTTTTTAAACCGCTGAACATTTTATCTTGTATTACTGATGAAGTTCTTTGTAAATAAGACAAAAGCACTAAAATACAAGTTTGGGTTGGGAAGCCTTGCCTTGGTGGGTTTAGTGGTCTTGCTTTTGTTATTGGTTCTTTGATTTGTGCACTCATGAAATGTATACCTGTTCCAATTTAAGGGTGGTGGTTATAATGCACCTGTTCCAGTTTAAGGGTTTAGGTTGTAATGTATCCATTCCAATTTAAGGGTGGGGTTTATAATGTGCCTATTTCAGTTTAAGGGTGAGGGGTATAATGAATTGTAATTGCACTGGTTTTATCTTTATTTACTTTTTACCCTAAAAGTGTTCCAAACTTGGCCAGTTGTTCAAAGAACCTATCAATATTTTCACTACGGCTAGTAACACAGGACATAAATCTTACACATAAAATGGTAATTTGTAAGGTTGATGCATTACCTAGTAAGCTGTTTCCTGATAGTTCATAATGTTCTCTTTCATTTAATCCTCCAACTCTTCAGCAGCAAAATTCTTCAAAGTACTTCATAAACACTACCAAAAAATCCTCCACATTACTTGCTGTTAACCTTTTCTCCTAAGCTTTCAACTGATATATCACCTTTTCTACCTGTTGTCTTATCAGTCTCACTAACAAGCACTTCTTCCCCAGGGTAGTTAACACTTAAGTTATTATATGCTTTTTCTCCTTTCTATTTCTAAGTCTAGTAGTTTCACTATACTGATTTAAGCATTTCTTATTTTACCTGATAATCCAACTTCCCCAATTCTAATTTTCTTCCTGACTCAACAGTTCCTCCATTGCCTTTCTATTCCCACACATGTATTCAGTTTTCTACCATTATTATATTATTTTAGATAAAAAATAAGGTTGTCTTAAAATTACCCAACTGTTCTATCATTTGAATCTGTACCTTTTAGGCAAGATCTTCCAATTCTTCCATGAAGCTGAAACCCTGTGTCAAAGTTTCTTCTTTATATAGATAAAGATTTAATTTCCATAATCTTGGTTAAATAGACTTTGTTAGTGCAAACCGCAGTTCTTATGGGGCCAGATCTGAAATAAGGATGACATGCACAATTATTGTATTATTCTTTTCATTTTTATGAGATGATCTCTCGTTGCTAAACTCTTATCAACTGTGGAATATGTCCAAAATTTATATAAGTAAGAACTATTTCCTCCCCTAATATCCTCTGATCCTATATACACATCAACCATGTCCCTAAAAGTCTTCTAATTTATCATATTAAAACTAAATGAGTATATTACTTTTCAGCAAAGATGAAGTTGATCAAAGGATAGCACATCAACTTATTTAATCTAAAACTGCTGTTATCCACAAGCACATTGGTTGAGCGCAACCAATCACAAACAAGTCATTTACATTTGCAATCATATTTTAAACAAACAAAAAAAAACAGACCTCCAAATACACAAGTAAAACATTCAAACTCCCTATATAAGAAACATAGTAATACATGTTTTACCCGGGAAGTCACTGCCACCCCCCCAGTGCAAGAGTAGTAACTTATAAATGCAGTAAGTCCACAGTTATACAACTCTAACCAAAGTGAATTAGTTGTGAATTATACTTTGGTAAAAAAATATCAACTCAACTATAGCATAATTTAACCATTTTAATGAATGACCATTTATGTAAGCAGTGCAATCATTTGACAAGTTTATTATCTGATGAATTCAGTGGAAACCAAATAAATCAACTAATAACCATAAAATACTTACATAACAGAATTTTTCTAAAACATTATTTTTTATTTGACATAGTAGCTTTCCATAACAATTTCTTCTATTAGCCTTCAATTTTATTTTTTTATGATTCAACACATTTTATTTAATGCTAGAAGTTGGTTTTATTATTTATTTTCTCTACTTAAAGTTAATATGTTCACATGATGACATATTGATTGTCTCCTGTCATCTTATATGTTGCCTCATTGGATTTATTTATTTAGTTATTCATTCATTTATTTATCTGAATTTGTTTACTCTGGAATTTGAGTGAGCAAAAACCCTTTTCAGAAGAGGCACATGCAGAAAAGTGCCAGAAAATGTGTAAGCTGCATACAGAAAAATTACAATGCAATGTGAATTTCACAATGTCAGTGTACAATTAAAATAATATCAAAAAGGCAACAATTTAAAATATACCCTGGATTTCAGATAGAGGAGTGTCTAGAGTGCTGAGAACTAAAAGGGGGTAGCTGCCACAATTGCAAGGTGTAAGAGGCCATAATTGGCAGGTGCAAGTCATACATATAAGCAGTAGCATCATTCATTAATACATGCCAACACTGCATTTCGGGTCATGGCTGAAACCCTGAAACCCGTAGTCCGTTGTTTGCTACACTTTCACAGAACTCAGAGTGGAGATTTTGATCCTTAAATTTCATAAGTCTTTTTGTTCCCTTTTTTTTCCTGCTCATAATATGATGAAGCCCAGAGGTCATTATCAATTAACTCTGGTCACGGGTCATTATTATTCCTGGTTGTGTACAGAGCTTACCTGCACATACACTTACTTTACAGAATTACAAAACTTGACTATCCTAAGTTCAACATTTTCTGCCATCCACTATGTCAGCATTTGAATTAAAGTGCACCCAGTACACTTTGTCAACTACATAAGTGTTCAACAAAGTGTACACGAGCAATACCCAAATATATGTTAGGTGAGGAAAGGACCTCCATGTGGCAAGGAAGAGCAAACACCAATGAGTAGTGAAAAATGCTTCACTTCATCCATAGAAAAGGAAGCATTACTTACAAAAAATGTGTAGAATGCTTCTCTTCATCTGTAGAAAAGGAAGCATTGATTATAAAAATGGTGTAGAATGCTTCTCTTCACCGTAGAAAAGGAAGCATTATTTATAAAAAATGTGTAGAATGCTTCTCTTCATCCATAGAAAAGGAAGCGTTATTTATAAAAAATGTGTAGAATGCTTCCCTTCATCCGAAGAAAAGGAAGCATTGTTTATAAAAAAATGTGCAGAATGCATCTCTTCATACGTTGAAAAAGAAGCATTATTTATAAAAATGTGTAGAATGCTTCTCTTCAGTCATAAAAATTCTTCATCTGTAGAAAAAGAAGCATTGTTTATAAAAAATGTGTAGAATGCTTCTCTTGATCCTTAGAAAAGAAAGCATTATTTATAAAAACTGTGTAGAATGCTTCTCTTCATCTGTAGAAAAGAAATCGTTATTTAAAAAAATGTGTAGAATGCTTCTCTTCATCCATAGAAAAGGAAGCATTATTTATAAACTGTGTAGAATGCTTCTCTTCATCCGTAGAAAAGGAAGCGTTATTTAAAAAAATGTGTAGAATACTTCCCTTCATCTGAAGAAAAGGAAGCATTGTTTATAAAATATGTGTAGAATGCTTCTCTTGATCCGTAGAAAAGGAAGCATTATTTATAAAAACTGTGTAGAATGCTTCTCTTCATCCGTAGAAAAGGAAGCGTTATTTATAAAAAATGTGTAGAATGCTTCTCTTCATCAGTAGAAAAGGAAGCATTACTTACAAAAAATGTGTAGAATGCTTCTCTTCATCTGTAGAAAAGGAAGCATTGATTATAAAAATGGTGTAGAATACTTCTCTTCATCCGTAGAAAAGGAAGCATTGATTATAAAAAATATGTAGAATGCCTCTCTTCATCCGTAGAAAAGGAAGCATTATTTCTAAAAAATGTGTAGAATGCTTCTCTTCACCCGTAGAAAAGGAAGCATTATTTATAAAAAATGTGTAGAATGCTTCTCTTCATCCATAGGAAAGGAAGCATTATTTATCAAAAATCTGTAGAATGCTTCCCTACATCCATAGGAAAGGAAGCATTGATTATAAAAAAATGTGAAGAATGCTTCTATTCATCCATAAAAAAGGAAGCATTATTTATAAAAAATGTGTAGAATGCTTCTCTTCATACGTAGAAAAGGAAGCGTTATTTATAAAAATCTGTAGAATGCTTCTCTTCATCCATAGAAAAGGAAGCATTATTTATAAAAAATGTGTAGAATGCTTCTCTTCATCCATAGAAAAAGAATTATTATTTATTAAAAATGTGTAGAATGCTTTTCTTCATCCGTAGAAAAGGAAGCATTATTTATAAAAAAAGGATAGAATGCTTCTCTTTGTCCGTAGAAAAGGAAGCATTATTTATAAAAAATGTGTAGAATGCTTCTCTTCATACGTAGAAAAGGAAGCGTTATTTATAAAAATCTGTAGAATGCTTCTCTTCATCCATAGAAAAGGAAGCATTATTTATAAAAAATGTGTAGAATGCTTCTCTTCATCCATAGAAAAAGAATTATTATTTATTAAAAATGTGTAGAATGCTTCTCCTCATCCATAGAAAAGGAAGCATTATTTATAAAAACTGTTTAGAATGCTTCTCTTCATCCGTAGAAAAGGAAGTATTAATTATAAAAAATGTGTAGAATGCTTCTCTTCATCCATAGAAAAGGAAGCATTGATTATGAAAAATGTGTAGAATGCTTCTCTTCATCCGTAGAAATTCTTCATCCATAGAAAAAGAAGCATTGTTTATAAAAAATGTGTAGATTTACCTCTCTTCATCCGTAGAAAAGGAAGCATTATTTATAAAAAATGTGTAGAATGCTTCTCTTCATTTGTAGAAAATGAAGCATTATTTATAAAAAATGTGTAGAATGCTTCTCTTCATCCGTAGAAAGGAAGCATTATTTATAAAAAATGTGTAGAATGCTTTGCTTCATCCGTAGAAATTCTTCATCCGTAGAAAAAGAAGCATTGTTTATAAAAAATGTGTAGAATGCTTCTCTTCATTCGTAGAAAAGGAAGCATTATTTGTAAAAAATGTGTAGAATGCTTCTCTTCATCCGTAGAAAAGGAAGCATTACTTATAAAAAATGTGTAGAATGCTTCTCTTCATCCGTAGAAAAGGAAACGTTATTTATAAAAAATACGTATAATGCTTCTCTTCATCCGTAGAAAAGGAAGCGTTATTTATAAAAAATGTGTAGAATGCTTCTCTTCATCTGTAGAAAAGGAAGCATTCTTTACAAAACATGTATAGAATGCTTCTCTTCATCCATAGAAGAGGAAGCGTTATTTATAAAAAATGTGTAGAATGCTTCAATTCATCCATAGAAAAGGAAGCATTGTTTATAAAAAATGTATAAAATGCTTCTCTTCATTCATAGAAAAGGAAATGTTATTTATAAAAAATGTGTAGAATGCTTCAATTCATCCATAGAAAAGGAAGCATTGTTTATAAAAAATACGTAGAATGCTTCTCTTCATCCGTAGAAAAGGAAGCGTTATTTATAAAAAATGTGTAGAATGCTTCTCTTCATCCATAGAAATGGAAGCATTGTTTATAAAATATGTATAGAATGCATCTCTTAATCCATAGAAAGGGAAGCGTTATTTATAAAAAATGTGTAGAATGCTTCCCTTCATCTGAAGAAAAGGAAGCATTATTTATAAGAAAAGTGTAGAATGCTTTTCTTCATCAGTAGAAAAGCAAGTATTATTTATAAAAAATGTGTAGAATGCTTCTCTTCATCAGTTGAAAAAGAAGCATTATTTATAAAAATGTGTAAATGCTTCTCTTCATCTGTAAAATTTCTTCATCCGTAGAAAAAGAAGCATTGTTTATAAAAAAAGTGTAGAATGCTTCTCTTGATCCGTAGAAAAGGAAGCGTTATTTATAAAAAATGTGGAGAATGCTTCTCTTCATCCGTACTAAAGGAAGCATTATTTATAAAAATGTGTAGAATGCTTCTCTTCATCTGTAGAAAAGGAAGCGTTATTTATAAAAAAATGTGTAGAATACTTCTCTTCATCCGTAGAAAAGGAAGCATTATTTATAAAAAATTAGTAGAATGCTTCTCTTCATCCGTACAAAAGGAAGCGTTATTTATAAACAATGTGTAGAATGCTTCTCTTCATCCGCAGAAAAGGAAGCATTATTTATAAAAAATGTGTAGAATGCTTCTCTTCATCCATAGAAAACGAAGCATTGTTTATAAAAAATGTGAAGAATGCTTCTCTTCATCCATAGAAAATGAAGCATTGTTTATAAAAAATGTGTAGAATGCTTCTCTTCATCCGTTGAAAAGGAAACATTATTTATAAAAAAATGTGTAGAATGCCTCTCTTGATCCGTAGAAAAGGAAGCATTATTTATAAAAAATGTGTAGAATGCTTCTCTTCAGTCATAAAAATTCTTCATCTGTAGAAAAAGAAGCATTGTTTATAAAAAATGTGTAGAATGCTTCTCTTGATCCTTAGAAAAGAAAGCATTATTTATAAAAACTGTGTAGAATGCTTCTCTTCATCCGTAGAAAACGAAGCATTGTGTATAAAAAATGTGAAGAGTGCTTCTCTTCATCCGTTGAAAAGGAAACATTATTTATAAAAAATGTATAGAACGCCTCTCTTGACCCGTAGAAAAGGAAGCATTATTTATAAAAAATGTATAGAATGCTTCTCTTCTTCCGTAGAAAAGGAAGCATTATTTGTAAAAAATGTGTAGAATGCTTCAATTCATCCGTAGAAAAGGAAGCATTGTTTATACAAACTGTGTAGAATGCTTCTCTTCATCCGTAGAAAAAAAAACATTATTTATAAATATTGTGTAGAATGCTTCTCTTCATCCATACAAAAGGAAGCATAATTTATAAAAAACTGTGTAGAATGCTTTTCTTCATCCATAGAAAAAGAAGCATTATTTATAAAAACTGTGTAGAATGCTTCTCTTCATCCATAGAAAAGGAAGCGTTATTTATAAAAAATTCTGAAGAATGCTTCCCTTCATTTGTAGAGGAAGAAGCAACGTTTATAAAAACTGTGTAGAATGCTTCTCTTCATCAGTTGAAAAAGAAGCATTATTTATAAAAATGTGTAAATGCTTCTCTTCATCTGTAGAAAAGGAAACATTATTTATAAAAAATGTGTAGAATGCTTCTCTTCATCTGTAAAATTTCTTCATCCGTAGAAAAAGAAGCATTGTTTATAAAAAAAGTGTAGAATGCTTCTCTTGATCCGTAGAAAAGGAAGCGTTATTTATAAAAAATGTGGAGAATGCTTCTCTTCATCCGTACTAAAGGAAGCATTATTTATAAAAATGTGTAGAATGCTTCTCTTCATCTGTAGAAAAGGAAGCGTTATTTATAAAAAAATGTGTAGAATACTTCTCTTCATCCGTAGAAAAGGAAGCATTATTTATAAAAAATTAGTAGAATGCTTCTCTTCATCCGTACAAAAGGAAGCGTTATTTATAAACAATGTGTAGAATGCTTCTCTTCATCCGCAGAAAAGGAAGCATTATTTATAAAAAATGTGTAGAATGCTTCTCTTCATCCATAGAAAATGAAGCATTGTTTATAAAAAATGTGAAGAATGCTTCTCTTGACCAGTAGAAAAGGAAGCATTATTTATAAAAAATGTATAGAATGCTTCTCTTCTTCCGTAGAAAAGGAAGCATTATTTGTAAAAAATGTGTAGAATGCTTCAATTCATCCGTAGAAAAGGAAGCATTTATTTATTTATTTTATTTTATTTTTTATTTTACATTTGTTAACCGGGCTAGTCTGGCTGGATGCATGTCCATTTTCCGCAGAGGCCCGAGGAGAAAAGCTCCACTATCAAAAAACTAAAATACACTACAGTTTATAAGGTCACTAGTAATACTAACTATACAAAATAAAACTAAACTAATAAAGTATTATATGGCTACATACAAGTACAAATACGTTTTTGATGTAAAAACCTGAGTAGATTACAATTTAAAAATCAGTTGGACACTGAGGAGAACAGTTTCAGTGTCAACATAAATATTTAAAGTAGAAAAATGTCCATAGTAGTTAGTCATGAACAACAAGTAGGTATTAGTTGTAAGTAAAAGTGGTTAAAAATACAGTGTGAACCTGCAGGTTAGTGGTGAAAAGATTTTAAGAGGCTAAAGAAAGTATAAAGGCAAGAATGACGTAAAGAGAAAGGAAAAATAATGTAAGGCTACTATTGGGTACAGGAGATCTGGACTTAGTGAGGTCAGGAACTAGCAGAAGGAAAGGGAGAGGGGGAAATAAAAGTTAGAGAGGAGTTGTAAGAGGTAAAACAGGATTATAGGAAGTCAGCTAAAAGAAGCAGGAGACAGACAATAAAAGAGGTGAGGGGAGTCAAGCAGAACTAAGAACAGGAGAACAGAAATAAATAGAGGGACCGTGGAAGTCAGTTTAAATTAGAACAGAAGAGCAAAAGTGCACATGAGCAGACTGAGGAGAAATAGTAAGTTTGCTGGGGTCAGTCAGGATTGGAGCAAGGGCATAGCCAGTGGGTCTTTAGGTGCGTTTTCATCTGTTTTTTGAAAAGCTGATATGAGTCTAGGGAGGTCAGTTCTGGTGGGAGTTTATTCCAGTAAGAGCCAACAATGTTTGTAAATAAGGAATCTCCTGATTTATTGTGAGATTTCACAGTAGTAACTAGTACCTTGTTGGCTGATCTAAGTGAAGTGAGATTTTTGTAAGGAGTGATGAGTTTATTTAGTATGGGTGTGTTGGAAGGATGATGTAGAATTTTAAAAGTGATGATTAGCTGCTGTAGTAGTATTAGGTTGGGAAGTTCAAGCCAGTTTAGTTTTTAAGTTAAGACAGTGATGAGTTTGGAATAGAGAGCCAGTGGCAAATCTGGCTATACTGTGGTAGGCGGTATTCAGTTTTTGAAGATTAGCTTTAGAAATATTGATAAAGGAAGGAGAGGCATACAATAATGTAGAAATGAGGTGAGTTTGGGCTAGAGTCTCTCTGGTAGTAGTAGTAAGGAAGGGCTTAAGTCTGTAAAGAGCACCCATCTTTTTATTGACTGACTTGATAGTTAAGTCAATGTGATAGTCAAAATTTAGCTGATTGTCTATGGTTATGCCTAGCAGCTTAGTGGACGAATCAGGTTGGATGACAGTGCCATTGCATGATACAATGGAGAAAGTGATAGGGGTGGATTTAGACGTGGGGGTGAAAAGTAGTAGTTTGGTTTTTTTGGGGTTTAGGAGGAGACAGATATGTTGGAACCATTTTTCTGCTGCAGTGAAAACCACCTGGGTAGCGGAGTGGAGTTGTGCAGGTGATGAAGCAGAGCAGATGAGAGTGGAATCATCTGCATACTGAATACAAGTGGATGAAGGGAGGGAAGTGGACAGGTTATTTATGAAAATAGAGAAAAGTAGGGGACCTAGGATGGATCCTTGTGGAACGCCAATAGTAATTGGGAGTTGAGAGGATAGATGGCTGTCCCAGAGGACTGCTTGTTTTCTATTAGTCAGGTAAGAGTTGAACCACTGTAGTGCTTGTGAGTCTAGTGAGAGGGATTGTAGGGTATCGAGGAGAAGTTTATGGTTGACCATATCGAATGCTTTAGAGAGGTCTAAGAATATTGCAGAGGTGAACAGGTTGTTGTTGCGGTTTCTATTGATAGAATCAGTGAAGGAGAGAAGGGCAGTTGAAGTACTGTGGTAGGGTCTAAAACCATGTTGTGAGTCTACAAGCAAATTGTTATTTAAGAGGTGGTGTAGAAGTTGATGGTGAATGCAGCATTCCATTATTTTGGAAAGTGGAGATAGGAGGGCAATAGGCCGAAAATTGGAGAGTTCGTTGGAGTTACCTCCTTTATGGAGGGGGATAATATGGGAGATTTTCCAACAGGATGGTATTTTGGATTCAGTTATGGTTCGGTTTATTAAGATGGAGACTGGGTAGGCTATCTCGGCTGCAGCTAGTTGCAGATATTCAGCTGGAAGCTTATCTGCAGAAGGGGTGCAAGGTTTGAGTTTGGATAGTAGCTTGTGGATGTAGGTTGTTGAGACAGTATTGAGCTTTAGTATGTGTGTGCTGTTTAGAGTCGGGTAGATTGGAGGGTTGAGGGGGGAGTCATGGTACTTGCAAGTGAGGTGACTGTCTGAGAGAAGAAGTTGTTGAAATTGTCGGCTATTATGTTCGGTTCGGATTGTGCTAGGCTATCTGGGGTAGGTGTTTTGGTGTTGCCTGGGTGGAGTAGTTTGTTTATTCCTGACCAAAATTGTTTAGGGTTTTGGTGTTGGTTCTGTTGGTATTGAAGGTGGTAGTGTTTCTTGTCCTGAATGGTAAGCCTCTTGGTTTTATTTCTCAGTTGTTTGAAGTTTAGATGGTCAGTTGGATTTTTGTGGACCTCCATTTAGACCATAGTTTATTTCTAGCTCTCATAGTTTGTCTAGTTGTTTTAGAGAGCCAAGGGGCTGCTTTGGATTTGACTCTGACTAAGCGGGATGGAGCATGTTGGTTAAGAATTTTTAGGAAGGTATTGTTGAAATGGGTTACAGCCTCATCTATTGGGAGGTGTTTTAGAGAAGACCAGTTGTATTCCCTGAGTTCATTCTGAAAGGATGCTAGGTTGAAGTTTGTTTTGTTGTGTTTGGTACGATAAGTAGTTGGTTTGGGATTGTTGAATTTTTGTTTCGTGATAAAGGTAAGGAGGTGGTCACTAATATTGTCAGGGAGTATTCCTGTTTTGTAGGAGAGGGGATTGTTGTTGGTCAATATCCAGTCTAGAATGGTTTGTTTGTGGGTGGATTTATTTATTCGGGTAGGTGAGTTAATGGTTTGATGAAAGTTAAAGAGATTGAGGTGGTTGGAGGGTGTGGGGGGTATGCAGGAGTTCCAGTCAATGTTAAAATCACCTAGGAGTATGGTTTCTTGGGGAAAGCTACAGGAGGCCCAGCTGAGGATATTTTCTAGGGTAGTGATGTTTTTACCTGGGGGGATGTAGGAACATATAATGTTAATAGATTTGGATTTATTTACTTGGAGTTTGGTGCAAAGTATTTCAGCATTTGCTGGGGAGGGGGGCAAGGAGTTGATTAAGGCTACCTGAAGTTGAGATTTGTATAGGATGGCGACTCCTCCACCCTTTTTATTAGGACGATCTGTTTGTTTATACAAACTGTGTAGAATGCTTCTCTTCATCCGTAGAAAAAAAAACATTATTTATAAATATATAGAAAATGAAGCATTGTTTATAAAAAATGTGTAGAATGCTTCTCTTCATCCGTTGAAAAGGAAACATTATTTATAAAAATGTGTAGAATGCTTCTCTTCACCTGTACAAAAGGAAGCATTATTTATAAAAAAATGTGTAGAATGCTTCTCTTCAGTCATAAAAATTCTTCATCTGTAGAAAAGGAAGCATTGTTTATAAAAAATGTGTAGAATGCTTCTCTTCATCCGTATAAAAGGAAGCATTATTTATAAAAAATGTGTAGAATGCTTCTCTTCATCTGTAGAAAAGAAACATCCTTTATAACAAATGTGTAGAATGCTTCACTTCATCCATAGAAAAGGAAGCATTATTTATAAAAAATGTGTAGAATGCTTCTCTTCATCCATAGAAAAGGAAGCGTTATTTAAAAAAATGTGTAGAATGCTTCTCTTCATCCGTAGAAAAGGAAGCATTATTTATAAAAAATGTGTAGAATGCTTCTCTTCATCCGTAGAAAAGGAAGCATTATTTATAAAAAATGTGTAGAATGCTTCTCTTCATCCATAGAAAAGGAAGCATTATTTATAAAAACTGTGTAGAATGCTTCTCTTCATCCGTAGAAAAGGAAGCATTGTTTATAAAAAATGTGTAGAATGCTTCTCTTCATCCATAGAAAAGGAAGCATTATTTATAAAAAAATGTGTAGAATGCTTCTCTTCATCCGTAGAAAAGGAAGCATTATTTATAAAAATGTGCAGAATGCTTCTCTTCATCCATAGAAAAGGAAGCATTCTTTATAAAAACTGCGTAGAATGCTTCGCTTCATCCGTAGAAAAGGAAGCATTGTTTATAAAAACTGTATAGAATGCTTCTCTTCATTCGTAGAAAAAAAAAACATTATTTATAAAAATTGTGTAGAATGCTTCTCTTCATCCGTAGAAAAGGAAGCATTATTTATAAAAAAATGTGTAGAATGCTTCGCTTCATCCATAGAAAAGGAAGCGTTATTTATAAAAAAATGTGTAGAATGCTTCTCTTCATCCGAAGAAAAGGAAGCATTATTTATAAAAACTGTGTAGAATGCTTCTCTTCATCTGTAGAAAAGGAAGCATTATTTATAAAAACTGTGTAGAATGCTTCTCTTCATCCGTAGAAAAGGAAGCATTATTTATAAAAATGTGTAGAATGCTTCTCTTCATCCATAGAAAAGGAAGCATTATTTATAAAAATGTGTAGAATGCTTCTCTTCATCCATAGAAAAGGAAGCATTATTTATAAAAAATGTGTAGAATGCTTCTCTTCATCTGTAGAAAAGGAAGCATTATTTATAAAAAATGTGTAGAATGCTTCTCTTCATCCATAGAAAAGGAAGCATTGTTTATAAAAAATGTGTAGAATGCTTCTCTTCACCAGTAGAAAAGGAGGCGTTATTATTAAAAAAATGTGTAGAATGCTTCCCTTCATCTGTAGAAAAGGAAGCGTTATTTATAAAAAATGTGTAGAATGCTTCTCTTCATCCGTAGAAAAGGAAGCATTATTTATAAAAAATGTGTAGAATGCTTCTCTTCATCCGTAGAAAAGGAAGCATTATTTATAAAAATGTGTAGAATGCTTCTCTTCATCCAGAGAAAAGGAAGCATTATTTATAAAAATGTGTAGAATGCTTCTCTTCATCCAGAGAAAAGGAAGCGTTATTTATACAAAATGTGTAGAATGCTTCTCTTCATCCATAGAAAAGGAAGCATTATTTATAAAAAATGTGTAGAATGCTTCTCTTCATCCATAGAAAAGGAAGCATTATTTATAAAAATGTGTAGAATGCTTCTCTTCATCCAGAGAAAAGGAAGCATTATTTAAAAAATTTGTAGAATGCTTCTCTTCATCCATAGAAAAGGAAGCATTGATTTTAAAAGTTTGTAGAATGCTTCTCTTCATCCGTAGAAAAGAAAGCATTATTTATAAAAAATGTATAGAATGCTTCTCTTCATTCGTAGAAAAGGAAGCATTATTTATAAAAAAATGTGTAGAATGCTTCGCTTCATCCATAGAAAAGGAAGCGTTATTTATAAAAAAATGTGTAGAATGCTTCTCTTCATCCATAGAAAAGGAAGCATTATTTATAAAAAATGTGTAGAATGCTTCTCTTCATCCATAGAAAAGGAAGCGTTATTTATAAAAATCTGTAGAATGCTTCTCTTCATCCATAGAAAAGGAAGCATTATTTATAAAAAATGTGTAGAATGCTTCTCTTCATCCATAGAAAAGGAAGCGTTATTTATAAAAATCTGTAGAATGCTTCTCTTCATCCATAGAAAAGGAAGCATTATTTATAAAAAATGTGTAGAATGCTTCTCTTCATCCATAGAAAAGGAAGCATTATTTATAAAAAATGTGTAGAATGCTTCTCTTCATCCATAGAAAAGGAAGCATTATTTATAAAAAATGTGTAGAATGCTTCTCTTCATCCATAGAAAAGGAAGCATTATTTATAAAAAATGTGTAGAATGCTTCTCTTCATCCGTAGAAAAGGAAGCATTATTTATAAAAATGTGTAGAATGCTTCTCTTCATCCATAGAAAAGGAAGCATTATTTATAAAAAATGTGTAGAATGCTTCTCTTCATCCATAGAAAAGGAAGCATTATTTATAAAAAATGTGTAGAATGCTTCTCTTCATCCATAGAAAAGGAAGCATTATTTATAAAAATGTGTAGAATGCTTCTCTTCATCCAGAGAAAAGGAAGCATTATTTAAAAAATGTGTAGAATGCTTCTCTTTCTCCGTAGAAAAGGAAGCTTTATTTATAAAACATTTGTAGAATGCTTCTCTTCATCCATAGAAAAGGAAGCATTATTTATAAAAAATGTGTAGAATGCTTCTCTTCATCCATAGAAAAGGAAGCATTATTTATAAAAATGTGTAGAATGCTTCTCTTCATCCATAGAAAAGGAAGCATTATTTATAAAAAATGTGTAGAATGCTTCTCTTCATCCATAGAAAAGGAAGCATTATTTATAAAAATCTGTAGAATGCTTCTCTTCATTCATAGAAAAGGAAGCATTATTTAAAAAAATGTGTAGAATGCTTCTCTTCATCCATAGAAAAGGAAGCATTGTTTATAAAAAATGTGAAGAATGCTTCTCTTCATCCGTATAAAAGGAAGCATTATTTATAAAAAATGTGTAGAATGCTTCTCTTCACCAGTAGAAAAGGATGCGTAATTATTAAAAAAATGAGTAGAATGCTTCCCTTCATCTGTAGAAAAGGAAGCATTGTTTATAAAAAATGTATAGAATGCCTCTCTTGATCCGTAGAAAAGGAAGCATTATTTATAAAAAATGTGTAGAATGCTTCTCTTCATCCATAGAAAAGGAAGCATTATTTATAAACTGTGTAGAATGCTTCTCTTGATCCATAGAAAAGGAAGCATTATTTATAAAAACTGTGTAGAATGCTTCTCTTCATCCATAGAAAAGGAAGCATTATTTATAAAAAATGTGTAGAATGCTTCTCTTCATCCGTAGAAAAGGAAGCATTATTTATAAAAAATGTGTAGAATGCTTCTCTTCATCCGTAGAAAAGGAAGCATTATTTATAAAAAATGTGTAGAATGCTTCTCTTCATTCGTCGAAAAGGAAGCATTATTTATAAAAATGTGTAGAATGCTTCTCTTCATCCAGAGAAAAGGAAGCATTATTAAAAAAAATGTGTAGAATGCTTCTCTTTCTCCATAGAAAAGGAAGCTTTATTTATAAAACATTTGTAGAATGCTTCTCTTCATCCATAGAAAAGGAAGCATTGATTTTAAAAGTTTGTAGAATGCTTCTCTTCATCCGTAGAAAAGAAAGCATTATTTATAAAAAATGTGTAGAATGCTTCTCTTCATCCATAGAAAAGGAAGCATTATTTATAAAAATGTGTAGAATGCTTCTCTTCATCCATAGAAAAGGAAGCATTATTTATAAAAATGTGTAGAATGCTTCTCTTCATCCATAGAAAAGGAAGCATTATTTATAAAAAATGTGTAGAATGCTTCTCTTCATCCGTAGAAAAGGAAGCATTATTTATAAAAAATGTGTAGAATGCTTCTCTTCATCCATAGAAAAGAAAGCATTATTTATAAAAAATGTGTAGAATGCTTCTCTTCATCCATAGAAAAGGAAGCATTATTTAAAAAAATGTGTAGAATGCTTCTATTCATCCGTAGAAAAGGAAGCGTTATTTAAAACAAATGTGTAGAATGCTTCTCTTCATCCATAGAAAATGATGCATTATTTATAAAAAATGTGTAAATGCTTCTCTTCATTCATAGAAAAGGAAGCATTATTTAAAAAAATGTGTAGAATGCTTCTATTCATTCATAGAAAAGGAAGCATTATTTAAAAAAATGTGTAGAATGCTTCTATTCATCCATAGAAAAAAAAAGCATTGTTTTTAAAAAATGTGTAGAATGCTTCTCTTCATCCGTATAAAAGGAAGCATTATTTATAAAAAATGTGTAGAATGCTTCTCTTCATCCATAGAAAAGGAAGCATTATTTATAAAAAATGTGTAGAATGCTTCTCTTCATCCGTAGAAAAGGAAGCATTATTTATAAAAATGTGTAGAATGCTTCTCTTCATCCATAGAAAAGGAAGCATTATTTAAAAAAATGTGTAGAATGCTTCTCTTCATCCATAGAAAAGGAAGCATTATTTATAAAAAATGTGTAGAATGCTTCTCTTCATCCATAGAAAAGGAAGCATTATTTATAAAAATGTGTAGAATGCTTCTCTTCATCCGTAGAAAAGGAAGCATTATTTATAAAAATGTGTAGAATGCTTCTCTTCATCCATAGAAAAGGAAGCATTATTTATAAAAAATGTGTAGAATGCTTCTCTTCATCCGTAGAAAAGGAAGTATTGATTATAAAAAATGTGTAGAATGCTTCTCTTCATCTGTAGAAAAGGAAGCGCTATTTATAAAAATGTGTAGAATGCTTCTCCTCATCCATAGAAAAGGAAGCATTGTTTATAAAAAATGTGAAGAATGCTTCTCTTCATCCATAGAAAAGGAAGCATTATTTATAAAAAATGTGTAGAATGCTTCTCTTCATCCATAGAAAAGGAAGCATTATTTATAAAAAATGTGTAGAATGCTTCTCTTCATCCATAGAAAAGGAAGCATTATTTATAAAAAATGTGTAGAATGCTTCTCTTCATCCATAGAAAAGGAAGCATTACTTATAAAAATGTGTAGAATGCTTCTCTTCATCCGTAGAAAAGGAAGCATTATTTATAAAAATGTGTAGAATGCTTCTCTTCATCCATAGAAAAGGAAGCATTATTTAAAAAAATGTGTAGAATGCTTCTATTCATCCATAGAAAAGGAAGCATTATTTATAAAAAATGTGTAGAATGCTTCTCTTCATCCGTAGAAAAGGAAGCATTATTTATAAAAAATGTGTAGAATGCTTCTCTTCATCCATAGAAAAGAAAGCATTATTTGTAGAAAATGTGTAGAATGCTTCTCTTCATCCATAGAAAACGAAGCATTATTTATAAAAAATGTGTAGAATGCTTCTCTTCATCCATAGAAAAGAAAGCATTATTTGTAGAAAATGTGTAGAATGCTTCTCTTCATCCATAGAAAAGGAAGCTTTATTTATAAAAAATGTGTAGAATGCTTCTCTTCATCCGTAGAAAAGGAAGCGTTATTTAAAACAAATGTGTAGAATGCTTCTCTTCATCCATAGAAAACGATGCATTATTTATAAAAAATGTGTAAATGCTTCTCTTCATTCATAGAAAAGGAAGCATTATTTAAAAAAATGTGTAGAATGCTTCTATTCATCCATAGAAAAAAAAGCATTGTTTTTAAAAAAATGAGTAGAATGCTTCCCTTCATCTATAGAAAAGGAAGCATTGTTTATAAAAAATGTGTAGAATGCTTCTCTTCATCCGTATAAAAGGAAGCATTATTTATAAAAAATGTGTAGAATGCTTCTCTTCACCAGTAGAAAAGGAGGCGTTATTATTAAAAAAATGTGTAGAATGCTTCTCTTCATCCATAGAAAAGGAAGCATTATTTATAAAAAATGTGTAGAATGCTTCTCTTCATCCATAGAAAAGGAAGCATTATTTATAAAAATGTGTAGAATGCTTCTCCTCATCCATAGAAAAGGAAGCATTATTTATAAAAAATGTGTAGAATGCTTCTCTTCATCCATAGAAAAGGAAGCATTACTTATAAAAATGTGTAGAATGCTTCTCTTCATCCATAGAAAAGGAAGCATTATTTATAAAAAATGTGTAGAATGCTTCTCTTCATCCGTAGAAAAGGAAGCATTATTTATAAAAAATGTGTAGAATGCTTCTCTTCATCCATAGAAAAGGAAGCATTATTTATAAAAAATGTGTAGAATGCTTCTCTTCATCCATAGAAAAGGAAGCATTATTTATAAAAATGTGTAGAATGCTTCTCTTCATCCATAGAAAAGGAAGCATTATTTATAAAAATGTGTAGAATGCTTCTCTTCATCCGTAGAAAAGGAAGCATTATTTATAAAAAATGTGTAGAATGCTTCTCTTCATCCATAGAAAAGGAAGCATTATTTATAAAAATGTGTAGAATGCTTCTCTTTATCCATAGAAAAGGAAGCATTATTTATAAAAATGTGTAGAATGCTTCTCTTCATCCATAGAAAAGGAAGCATTATTTAAAAAAATGTGTAGAATGCTTCTCTTCATCCATAGAAAAGGAAGCGTTATTTATACAAAATGTGTAGAATGCTTCTCTTCATCCATAGAAAAGGAAGCATTATTTATAAAAAATGTGTAGAATGCTTCTCTTCATCCGTAAAAAAGGAAGCATTGTGTATAAAAACTGTGTAGAATGCTTCTCTTCATCCATAGAAAACTATGCATTATTTATAAAAAATGTGTAGAATGCTTCTCTTCATCCATAGAAAAGGAAGCATTATTTAAAAAAATGTGTAGAATGCTTCTCTTCATCCATAGAAAAGGAAGCATTATTTATAAAAAATGTGTAGAATGCTTCTCTTCATCCATAGAAAAGGAAGCGTTATTTATAAAAATGTGTAGAATGCTTCTCTTCATCCATAGAAAAGGAAGCATTATTTATAAAAAATGTGTAGAATGCTTCTCTTCATCCATAGAAAAGGAAGCATTATTTATAAAAATGTGTAGAATGCTTCTCCTCATCCATAGAAATTGAAGCATTATTTATAAAAAATGTGTAGAATGCTTCTCTTCATCCATAGAAAAGGAAGCATTATTTATAAAAATGTGTAGAATGCTTCTCTTCATCCGTAGAAAAAGAAGGATTATTTATAAAAAATGTGTAGAATGCTTCTCTTCATCCGTAGAAAAGGAAGCATTATTTATAAAAAATGTGTAGAATGCTTCTCTTCATCCGTAGAAAAGGAAGCATTATTTATAAAAAATGTGTAGAATGCTTCTCTTCATTCGTCGAAAAGGAAGCATTATTTATAAAAATGTGTAGAATGCTTCTCTTCATCCAGAGAAAAGGAAGCATTATTTAAAAAATGTGTAGAATGCTTCTCTTTCTCCGTAGAAAAGGAAGCTTTATTTATAAAACATTTGTAGAATGCTTCTCTTCATCCATAGAAAAGGAAGCATTGATTTTAAAAGTTTGTAGAATGCTTCTCTTCATCCGTAGAAAAGGAAGCATTATTTATAAAAATGTGTAGAATGCTTCTCTTCATCCGTAGAAAAGGAAGCATTATTTATAAAAAATGTGTAGAATGCTTCTCTTCATCCATAGAAAAGGAAGCATTATTTATAAAAAATGTGTAGAATGCTTCTCTTCATCCATAGAAAATGATGCATTATTTATAAAAAATGTGTAAATGCTTCTCTTCATTCATAGAAAAGGAAGCATTATTTAAAAAAATGTGTAGAATGCTTCTATTCATCCATAGAAAAAGAAT